>NC_086246.1:47437500-47620000 GCF_036321145.2 Pelmatolapia mariae | reverse complement strand
TGTAACAATGCAGTGCAATGGTTGTTTTGGCAGTGGTTACCGAAAAGGCCCGACTGACCACACGAGGGCTGCATGGCTCACCTCAGCTCAACAAAGAGCTGGGTACACCGAGTTCACTTCTCCAATTTTGTATCACACTCATCATGCATATGCACACGTGCATAAACACACAAAAAGACCAAGTCACAGACAAGAAAACCTGCTTGCACATGCAGAGAAGGAACTACACATAACCCCACAGATCCCCCTCTCTCACTTACACACACTTTAACTTCCCCACAAGACTGTCCACAGCAGGTTCTGTATCTTTATATGGACATATTCTGTGAGCAAACTACCAGTCTGGGCTTGGAGTCAGACTGAAAGCATCAGGGTTTGTATGCTGCGGACATAACCCAAAGAGTAAGATTTAAAAAGACAAGGCAGTTAGCAGCCTAACCGAAACTAACCCTCCAGTATTACCATGCAGCGCTTTCCCCAGAGCACTCGTCTCTTCCACCCCCATTCCACCATCTATTTTCTCCCTCTACAACCCTGATCGAGATCTCCACCGCTCATCTCTCCATCTCACTTCTCCCAGCACTCAAGTCTGAGTCACTGCAGTTTTAGCTACACACGCTCTATCAGGTCTCTACCTTTCAGTCTCATTTTGCTTTACTTATCTCAAATAAAGCTGCAACTGATAGCATGTATTAACAAAGTCTTTAGCTTGTAGAATTTTAATATTAAAGGTTTGTCCACAAGTCTGCTTAACCAGATGTTGTTACAGTTACAATGTGCACAAATCGCGACACTGCATGGTCCGTCTTTATCCTCCTATTCCAAAGGGCTTCAGCTATAAGATAAATTGTACATTTCTGAGCATACGTCATTATAGTTCATTTACAGATTTCTGTAAAGGAAAGCTCAAGAGAGCAGGCTGTAAGATGACCTTTATTTTCACGGTATCGGAATACTGTTAGTTTAATAAAACATTCAACTTAAAGCCATAAATGACAAGATCAAATAGAAAGTTTGATAGCTGTTAAAATATTTCAATATGGGGTCAAAGTAGAACTTAAAAACAATTACACTACCATTCAGCACAAGTGGCTGAAGGCAGGCTGTGTGTAAAGGCCTACATTGATATTTACAGCTACAATGTTGAATCATAACTGTAGTTGCTGATTAGATAATGGAAAGCACTTTGCGTTTTGAAGCACAGCTCGTATTCCCAAGACATAGTAGCTGAAATGCCTTCCAAGGATGCCGGGAGACAAGTTTTGCTCTCGCTGAATGAAGAGCACAGTTGCGCGTACAGTGAAGGAGTGCCCTGAGCACTGCCTGCCCTCTAACCAGACAGGATCTTTCACTGCAGAAAACAGGTCAGGCAACATTGGAGTTTCCCCTTCAGACAGAGTAAGTCTTTGAGAGAGGGACATAAATAGCAATTGTTAAGACAGCCCTGGAGAGTTCACTCTCCTACTGACTCAAGAGTTGAACAGAAGGGAAGTGTGTTGGTGGGTTGTGAGGGACAGTACTGTACACATTTTTTTTTCTTACCTCCTTGGCTTCAGCAATACGGTAAGTTTAAAAACAAAGGCTGAGAAAAGGTGCAGCTATCCTATGAATTTGATGTGTGTGTATTCCAGTGTATTTGCCTTTCTCAAACAGCCAGAGGAGAGAGGCATGTCTTGCAGGCATGATCAGCTTAATTCAACAGTTCCTACTGTTCTCCCGCTTAACTGGAAAACCCAGCCGAAGCGTTTCTCACGGACAAGCAACTGTACACTCACTGGAGCTACTCCTGAGGGGTAATGCTAGTTCCCATGGCAACTCCTACACTGGACCTCTAAATACACGGCTGAAAACAGCAGCTGATAGGCTTCAGTGTGTACTCAGAGAGCCCAGTCAAACATGCAACTTTAAAACATTTTTTTCTAATCTTACAGCTAGGGCTTAGCAACGAAATGAAAAAGATAATTGGTGCAAATAACTTCTCATTAGAAATGAGACGGTGTGAGTCAATAGAGCTCACACCATCCATATTTTGACAGACACCATGAAAACCAAATGACAACAGTAGCGTTGTGCCAAACCAATCGTGTGGTTGGATTATAGCTGGAGCCACGTTGGGTTAGGTTCTCGCACAGAGCATATGAGGGAGAGCTAGCAGGTCACGTGCTAATGTCTGGCCTACTGCCACCATACACACCAGCACGTTACGGGCGCGACTGAGATCAGTGACAAAATGACGAAAATGTTGAGTATCTTTACTGAACATAACACACCAATGGACACAGCCCAAGGCTCAAAAGATGAGGACAGTGTAGAAAAGAAGAGGAATTCTGCAGGAAATCTGCCAGCAAGCACAGTCGAAATGTCGGATTATCGTAGCTCATCCTCGTTACCAATTCTGTCCATATACATTTCTCTCAGACGGCACTTTCCCAGCTACACTTAACTACCACGTCAGATTTGAGGTCAAGTCACATTGGATTCAGACGAGCCTCACTTCATTGAGTCACTAGTTCACTTTTTTTTTTTGTTTTTTTTTTTTAATAAATGCATCTCTATCTAAATTTGTGGGGTTCAAATTATTGAAAGTCTATACAGAAGCGTGCGTGCACATATATATACATACATACATATATATATATACACATATATATATATACATATATATACATATATATACATACATATATATACATATATATACATATATATACATATATATACACATATACATATATACATATACACATATACATATATACATATATATATATATACATATATATATATATACATATACATATACATATATATATACACATATACATATACATATATATATATATATATATATACATATATATATATATATATACATATACATATACACATATATATACATATACACATATATATACATATACACATATATATATATACATATATATATACATACATATATATACATACATATATATACATACATATATATATACATACATATATATATACATACATATACATATACATACATATATATATACATACATATATATATACATACATATATATATACATACATATATACATACATATACATATACATACATATACATATACATACACATACATATACATACATATACATATATATATATATATATATATATATATATACATATACATATACATATACATATACATATACATATACATATACATATACATATACATATATATATATATATATATATATATATATATATATATATATATATATATATATATATATATATATATATATATAAATATAAAAATGGCAGAGTACAGCTGTAATATTTTAATTTTGTATTATAATTACACTGAACTGACCAAAGAATTTGGTTGTACCCATTTTACTGAAGGCTACGGCTTTTCGATATAATGATATATATCGAATGACGATATAAAAACGTCTATCGTTTCATTTTATGCTATCGTTTGTTTCGTGGTGTCACAAAATAAACTGTTTACGGCAATATTTTTTCATTGTTTTGATGGTCACTGTAGTGGCTATATTAATTTCTTAAAGTTCTCTCTTTCTCTTATATTTAATATAACCACACTACGGACGGACAAGCGCCTGTTTTTATGCGTTGTCGTTAGCAACAACGACTGTAAAACCAAGGCGTGTCCGCTTGTTTATTTTCCACATAAACCTTTCACAATAAAGCTCAAGATCCTGTTGAGACTTTTCAAAATAAACTGAATCACATGAAAGAGTATGCAGAGTGTTTACGGATGAGAAGCAAAAAAAGAGCCACCAGGTGCTAAAAAATAAACCTTATACTGAAACATTAGAACAGGCTTTTCCCTGCAGCACACCGTGTAATAAATACTCACAAAGAAAACGGCGGCCGTTACAACTTATGTCTAAAAATGTATAGTTTCATGCATCGGTTAAAACACTGGACTCCAGGTACGCGGGTATCGAAACCCGGTTCTTGTTGAGAACCGGTTCCCACTGTTTCAATTCCTTGGAATTGTTTGCCATTTTTGCAAAAGATTCCCTTATCGATTCCAGTCGCCCCGAATGACGTCACCACGTTGCGGAGCATCATTTACCTGGCAGGAAACACTGCGCCTAAGCGGCTCAAACTCAAAAGTTTGGTTATACTTTACGAGAACGGATGACAACAGGGCAACTTGCAATACTTGCAAAGTAGATATTTCATTTAAGGGAGGAAACACTACGAATATGCAAAAGCATTTGCTCACATAACACACGATGACCTTAAATGAATGTCGTGCTTTAAATTCCGCTCCGGACTCGTGAATCTCAACCCAGCAGCAGCGGTAACGTTTGCACGTCCTCTCCCGTTAATGCGGCAGGCAAATAATCAACTAACAGTGCATATTATGTTAGCGAGATCTGCCTTATTACAAAACCTAGCATCTCCTTTCAGGCCAGGATAGACGAATGTCACCGAGCAGTGACCAAGTTTGTGGTAAAAAGGCTTGCACCCATTTGCCACAGCAGATGCCCCCGATTTTCGGTAAGTGAATGGGTTTAATTGTAGGCAGGGACATTACTGGATATTCTTGTGTAATTGCTACAGAATAATTTATGTTATACTTATTGCTACAGAAGAATATTTATTGTATTATTTTACATTTACAATTTTTTTTTCCTGGGGACCCTGTGACACCCCATTGAAGAGCCGTAGGCTGTGGATCTCTTAAGATCTCACTGTTGGGTTTGTAAGGCCTGTTACTCCTAAATTTCTCTCTTGTTCAAAGAGAAGATATAAAACAAAGTTCTAAGCTAATCGACCTTAGTGTTCTCCTTTTTTAAAAAGAATCGATAAGAGAATCGAATCGTTAAACAGAATCGAAAATGGAATCGGAATCGTGAAATTCTCATCCCTACACTGGATTATACGGGGCACTGTCGATTTTCAGAAAAAAAAAAAATCAAAGGATTGATTTTAAGTGTGCCGTATTTTCCAAAAAACACGGTAATAACGACGGCCCACTAGCATGCTCTACCAAAAATAGTGCTTTGTTGTGTATCTGACAGACGAAAGCCAAACCAGTTCCACACCACTGAAGTTGCAGCATTTTTACAAACCAATTCTGGTTCATCCGTTTCATTCAACGATCCGCTTTTGCCCTTTTTATTCTCCGTGCGTATGAAAACAAAGGCACTGCGCATTTTACCCATATTCTATCGCGATATTTCATTTTCTTATCGTTGCCCAACATTATACCGGTATTACCGTGAACGGTATGATATGGCCCAGCCCTATGAAAGACCTACCCGTGCACTTTTTCATGAAGACTTCGTTGTTTTTTTTAAATGACAAAATGTGAAACAAAATACAAAAAACACTTGATCCACATCTGTACTTTTACAGGCAGTGCATCCTTAGAATTTGAGTTATTAAACAGATAAGAAGTAGACTTCAGCAGGAAAACTGTGTAGAGACTATAAGATTCTGTATTTGCAAGTGGCCCTCTGTTCTGCTTTCTGCAAAATTTGACTTGCTATATTTTAAGGTCCAAAAGTAAAGGTTTTGTATGCAAAAATGAATGCACTGGTGACCTTTAACAATTTTGAAACCCCCAACACAGCAAAACCAGAGTGGAAAAGCCCAGTAACTCACTTTTTATCGTTTACTGAAGCAGAACCATCTCACTCTGCCAACAACATGCTCTAACCAAGGTATTAGTCATTTAGCCAAATAACCATTAACTCACAAAGAACATGAGAGAGGTGGGGGGTGGAGTAGCTACTGATCCATCTTACTTGGTTGAATGCAAGTTTTTACCTTGCATTAACTAACAGCTTTGCATTTAGTCAAAAAGACAAGATGTGCCAAGTGCGTGCAGAGTAAATGATTCCTTAAAATTTCTTCGAGCACATCAAAAAGGAAGCTATATCCACTTAAGCTCAGTGTTGGGAAAGACTAAAACGCTGGAGGCTGTAGTTACTGTACAGGAACTGAATGAGTAACTGTCAAGTGGCCGTATTCACCTTGAAGGAATTTAAGAACCTAACCTGTTGACCAGTGCAGCCATGTTTTGGCTTTTTCCTCCTGTAGAGTCAGAAGGCAGTCTAGTTAAGATAACCATTCATTAAAATACAAAAGCAAAAAGTACTGACATTTACTTGAGAATTTATATTTTGTTACCCCATACCTCTTAGGCAAGATTCACACAGATATTGCTTCAATGCTCGACAGTGGTCGGGGATCACTGTTGGTGCGATCATCACACTGACAACATTCATTCATTACATTTAACACAATTAACAGTTAGCATTAGCCAGCTTAATGCCTGTACACCGTAAACAGTCAGATTACTCATTGATCATCTTCAGTTTGACATTAAACTGCGCAGACACCAACACTGTTCTCAGGATATTTTTTATAATGTGGTAGCAGCCATGCTGAAGCAATATGAATAAAACAAAATTTGACTGGCTGACTCGTGCATCGGTGCTTGCAAAGTTGAACTTGGCAGCGCAAAGCAGAGCAACAGATACACAATTCAGTTGGGCAGCACATGACATCACCTCATTTAAAGTGACTGAGAGTGTTCAAGACTGAAAACACCCACAACTTCATTCACAACATTTCAACCATACACCAAGCTTTAATCTGGACAAACTAGGAGAGTTTCTTACATCATGGCCGCACAGAGTACTCACTGGTGAACAAACTATTCAACATCACTCATATACTGAGGGACGTTTATCCCATCTTTACTTAAAAATAAAATAAAAAAAAAAGTCTCCAGGGCTGCAACGATTCTTCGACACAGTCGATGGCGTTGACTATAATTATGCAGAATTTTATTGTTGTGACATCAATTCTCAATGGATCACTTTTAGGGAGTAAGTGCGTCGCGTTGATATCTTGTTTATGTTAATGTTAGTATAGTAATGTTTGTGTTTGTACGGTAATGTTTGAACAGCAATGTTAATGTTTGCATTTGTACAGTAATGTTTATGTTAGCTTACCTGTCAAACGTCTCAGGGTGATGCTTGCTAAGCTAACACCATTTCAGTTTCGTTAGCTGAAATGTAACAGTAAAAAATTAAACAGAAGTAGCTACACTGTTTTCTAGTTAATATTAGGTAGTTAATCTGGGTGGGACTAATATATACTGAATGCTACATCTATTCCAATTCTGTTTTGTTCTGTTTAACCAGTAGGCATATCAGTGAGTTTGTCCTGAAAAGAGACTCTTGCACCTCTCAAACGGATAAAGTCATGACAGTGAGCATCTTTAGCATGGTTATCAGAAGCTAGGAGCATCATCTGAAAGATGAGAGCAAGCCTCACTCCAGAGGACGTTCACTGTAATCGTGAATTCATGAACTGAATCATCTATAAACTTATTATTTTCGACTGGGGAAAAAATTAAATAAAAATCTTTGGGGTTTAATTTGGAGCTTTAGTTGAACTTATGGACAGAAGCCATTTTTAAGTTTCCTATTTGCACATTATTTTCTCATTTAAAACAATTCTAGCACTTACCTAATATTACTTAATATGTTTTTACATTAAATTTTTTATTCTGATGGTCCTATTGAGCAATGTTAAAAATACATTTGATATTTTCAAATTCATACATTTCCTGGGTAATTATTGTAATTTGCTGTGGGACGAGACAACAGGGCGATATTCACAGGTGGGCAGAATTGAGCCTAAAACAGGAGGTTTGCCCACAGGAAACGATCGAAATAATCTTTACTTACAGCCCTACAGTCATTATAAATGTCAATACTAATATAGTGACAAATGGCTAACATTGACCAATATAACTTCCCAACTGAAATATCCAGATGTTTCCCTGTAACTTGTTCTGATTGAATGCAGTTAGGTAGACCGTTAAAGGGAGAGTACAGTAGATCCTAAAGTGAACAGGTGCATTGCCTTTGCAGGTGCACATAAAATGCACCGAAGACAAGGCTGCTAATCCTTTCTTAATTAACTTGCTTAATTATAATGATTCTTGAGTTGTGGCAGAAATAAATAAAATGTACCAAATCGTTTTTACATCTTGAGAATACATTGCTGCAAGTATAAGTTTAACTGAAACATGGGCTGATTCAGAATTTACACACTAAAATACCATTTATCCAACTTTAGCCGGCTGACTTAAGGTGTTACTACAGTATCCGAGTTGCCATAGCTAAAATGGTTCATTTCAAACAATGGATAAACTGAGGCGCTGCACCAAGGATCAGTACAAGATAAATAAGGAATTATCTGAAGTTCATGACGATGCTGCTCGTGTCCAGTCCAGAGCAGATTTTAGCTCCAGTCCAAATCAAACCGATACTGACATTTCAATACCAGCAGTTTGTAGCTCTGTAGTTTTAGATTGCAGCATTGCACAGTGAGTGACAGCAGTGCACATCTAGAACTCAGAAACCAGTTGTTAGCTTCCACTAACAATAAAAACAAAAAGCAATGTAAGCATGCATATGTTCTGCCTCTGGTGTGTCACATCTCATTAACCACAGGAAAGAAGAAGAAGAAACAACCTTAATTTACCTTAAACTTAAAAAAAAAAAGGAAATATAAATAAATCCACCATGTCCTAGTTAAAAATGCAGACAGACTTGTGGGCACCACATACCAGACACCTGCCAGGCCATTCCTCTAACCAACTGCTAATACATTTACAGCTACATGTGTACTTCAAAGACTGTTCCAGTGACCGTCATTTTTCACATGCCTTCCAAATAAGAGGCTGACTGGAAGGAATGGGTAAGAGGAAAGGGAACCCGAGTCTCCCGTCCTCCATTTGAAGGTTTGAAATGTGTCTGCATAAAACAAGTGGACTGTAAAAGCACATCAAGATCTTCGCTGAGAGAAAGAATGAGAAAGAGACAGAAAAGGAGAGGGGCAGCAAGCACAGGATCTCTATTCCAGTTTTGAGAAAATTCCTGGCATACTTTTCCTTCTAAAGGACTTGCATGTCAATTTAATCATTCTGCCTATTTTGGTTCCCATTTAATCAAAACACTTGTTGTACTGGAAGAGCAGCATTTCTCACTGGACAAAGGTTTTGTAGTTCACAATCACTCAAGTAATTGTGATTCGTCTTCACCTTCACTTCCTTCTTCCTAGGCCAAGACTTTGTCAGGAACTTGTCTACAGCCAATTTGTTGCTGTGTAAACATGCAAAAAAAAAAAAAAAAAAAGCTTGTCTTTTTAAGTAGCTGCACAAGCATTACATGTGTGCATAAATACCAAAAGGAACAAGGAGGTAGTTATGTAGAAGTGCTACCCACAGATATTTACTTAATTCTAGTGATTTCTCAAGAACGTCAGCAAACTGAAACTAGTACTTTGTGTAAGTGCCACAGCTGCTCATGAAATACAAACCATTCATAACTGTGCCCAACAATGATGCGATCTATTGAAAATGATCAATATTTTGATTCCTATGCATCTGACATAATTTAATGGCTCTATTAGGCAGGTAGGCGGTGCCAGAAGGACTGGGCGGTCTTTCACAGACCTGAATGCCACATAACTGCCGAAACTCTGGGTGTGCCAACATCAGTTTGCTAAACTAACAAAGCTGCCAGACAAACAGTGCAGAACTACAAACACCTACCTGTTGTGCCTTCGAACTCCCCTGTGAAACCAATCTTCCTTCTACCAGGTACAAGAGCTTAGGACTGCATATGTACACATCTGGAAAAAAGCTAAGCAGGATGGCTGATGAAGTACAGGCATAGCAGCACTCATGACATAAAGTGGAATAATAAATCCTTTTACAACAGAACACATGGATCATTGGGTCTATTATGGTCGTCTGTGACAGACTACAGACACTGCTTACCAAAAGGTCCAGCCTAGAAATGCTAGTTAAAGTAATTATTCAAATTTTACTAAGCAGAGGGCCAGGTAACTGTTGGGTCTATGATATTACACAGCCAAATCTTAGCAGTGTGCTCCCAGCAGATGGGAGCTCTCCTCCCAGCAGATGGGAGCTCTCCTCCTTACGTCTATGATGGCAAGATGTAAATAAGATCGTCCAGTGACAGCGATGGAAATCTGCAGTTCTCTCCTGTATTTTGGAGAACTGGAGCATAACCATTTGACCGGAGCAATGTGCAACCACTTTCTGCACAGGTGTGTGGACGTTAACCTGCTGGCACTAGCACTGATAATGTTGACAACACTCAGCAAACAAATCTGACATTATGTATGCAAAGTAGGGCAGGGCAATATGGCCAAAAATATTTATCACAATATATATTTGAAAATTTGCGATAACGATATAACTGACGATATAATATAATTGACACTAGACAAAATACTTTACAACTCCACAACTTTATTAGTGCAAAAAAACAAGAAACCCATCAATGTATTTTCACTTAAACAAGCAGCTGTTTTTTTTATGTGCATTAAAGTTATATAAAAATTTAACAGTGCAAATGCAAATTCTTTGCTGACAGTTTAACCAAAAAGCATTTCCAGTGGAAATTGGCCGACATATCCTCAGCATAACCATGTATAATATCCACAAAACTTAAGAGGTTATACACACACACACACAATACGGTAATATTATGTTGAAGCACAGTATGTATCACTCCGCGAGGCTCCTGCGCTTCATTCAACGATCCGTTTCCGCCCTTCTCATTCTCCGTCACCGCCATGCTTTTTCCGCCATGTGCGTATGAAAACAAAGGCACTGCGCATGCGCGTTTTACCCATATTCTATCGCAATATTTCATTTTCTTATCATTGCCTAACATTATACCGGTATTACCGTGAACTGTATAATATGGCCATGCCCTAATGCAAAGTACGACAGATTCAAGCAAAATTTGAAATACAATTTGATTAAAGAATAATGTGATCAATGGTTTAAATAGCTCTCAAGTATGGATTTAACCTCACATTTAACCTCATCTACTGGACTGCAACCAATTTTCACAAAGACACAATCTCTCCAGTGTGTCCTGGGTAGAGTTGTCAGAAGGAAAAAAAAAAAAACCTAAGATATTAATACTAAAATTTTCAACAATAGTGATACAAACAGTGCTCTCTTTGCCAGGTGGCACATACTTTTACACGGTACCACGGCAGACAGACACACAGCCCTTCCTCTCACCAACAACCAAAACACTCAATGTTCATCACAATGACGATCACTTTACTGATCTCTTAAAATTCCTCTTAAAGTTCCTTTTTTCAACAAAATTGAAGTAATAAACAGTTTATAAATGTTAACCTGGCCAACACACATAGTTAGCAAAGGGTAATTGCTAATAGTTACCAATGACTAGGGATGGGTATCGAAAACCGGTTCTTGTTGAGAACTGGTTCCCACTGTTTCAATTCCTTGGAATTGTTTGCCATTTTTGCAAACGATTCCCTTATCGATTCCAGTCGCCCCGAATGACGTCACCGCGTTGCGGAGCGTCATTTACCTGGCAGGAAACATGGCGGCTCAAACGCTAAGAAGTTTGGTCATACTTTACGAGAACGGATGACAACAGGGCAACTTGCAATACTTGCAAAGTAGATATTTCATTTAAGGGAGGAAACACTACGAATATGCAAAAGCATTTGCTCACAAAACACGCGATGACCTTAAATAAATGTCGTGTTTTTAATTCTGCTCCGGACTCGTGAATCTCAACCCAGCAGCAGCTGTAACGTTTGCGCGTCCTCTCCCGTTAATGCGGCAGGTAAATAATCAACTAACAGTGCATATTATGTTAGCGCGATCTGCCTTATTACAAAACCTGCCATTACTGTGCATTTAGGTGACCATGATGAGAGAGACAGACCGAGTCTGGCTGGCTCAGATGCTGGCAGTTGTCGCTGCAGTCTACCGGTAGCGTCTCCTTTCAGGCCAGGATAGATGAATGTCACCGAGCAGTGACTAAGTTTGTGGTCAAAGGCTTGCACCCATTTGCCACAGCAGATGCCCCCGATTTTCGGTAAGTGAATGTGTTTAATTGTAGGCAGGGATATTCTTGTTTAATTGCTACAGAATAATTTATGTTATACTTTGTTATTGCTACAGAAGAATATTTATTGTATTATTTTACATTTACAATTTTTTCCCCGGGGACCCTGTGACACCCCATTGAAGAGCCGTAGGCTGTGGATCTCTTAAGATCTCACTGTTGGGTTTGTAAGGCCATGTTACTCCTAAATTTCTATCTTGTTCAAAGAGAAGATATAAAACAAAGTTCTAAGCTAGTCGACCTTAGTGTTCTCCTTTTTTAAAAAGAATTGATAAGAGAATCGATAAAGAATCGAATCGTTAAACAGAATCAAAAATGGAATCGGAATCGTGAAAATCTTATCAATACCCATCCCTACCAATGACCCATTGGCTACATTAGCCACCAGTTATCATTAACGCAGCGGTTGGCAGACTATAGTCATGGATGGAATATTGAACTGTGGCAGCGCAGACTGTGATCAAATGGAAAACTGGGAGGGTTGCTGGCTGTACAGAGCAGCGGGGGAACCATGGCGGAACTGAGTCAAGAGTCCAGAGTGTGAAGAACTAGTCCAAGCAAATAAGGAGTGATATCAGATGGACAAGCGACTGTTTTTACGTGTTGCCGTTAGAAACAGCGACGGTAAACCCAGCATGTGGCTCTGCCGTCCACTTGTTTATTTTCCACATAAACCTTTCAAAATAAAGCTGAAGATCCTGTTGAGATTTTTCAAAATAAACTGAAATGATGACGAACAGAAGGACCAGTCAAAGCAAATCGAGGACCTTATTTCTAAACGAGGGGCTAGCATGGACATGGCTGGTTAAGAAAAGTCTGACACGGACCAGAAAACTGTACTATGCAAATTATGCAGGAAACCGGTCCCCACCTCAGACTCAAACATGAAAACCTCTTCTGCCACCTACGCAAGAATCACGTGAAAGAGTATCGAGAGAGTTTACGGATGAGAAGCAAAAGAGAGCCGTCAGGTGCTAAAAAAATAAACCTTAGACTCAAACGTTAGAACAGGCTTTTCCCCGCAGCACACCGTGTAATAAATACAAACAAAGAAAATGGCAGCCATTACAACTTATGTCTAAAACTGTATAGTTTCACGCAACGGTCAAAACACTCGACTCCAGGTGCACGACGCCCAGCTGAAAACACTTCACGCAAGTCGAGTTGCCCGAGATTCACAGAATTTACTGAGATTGTAATATTTTTGCGATATATATCGTTGTCGGGACGATAGATGTCTAAAATCGGGATATGAGATTTCACTGAATCCCTTCAGTGCAGATCAGTAGAGGCTATACTTCAAGTTACTCCCACATAATGGAGCTACCTACAACTCATCACCATAGTTGAGGGTGGGAATGTAGATCAACCAGTATCAGGAGCTTTGCTTTCCCAATACGTTCTCCCTTTATGACAACAGAGAAGATAATAATCTGACAATGTGATAATGAGATGAGCAAAGAGACACTTGGCCAAGCTCAGCATTTTAATCAAAATGCTAATGCACACATGCACCAAGTAAAAATGTAAAACTTGGAAAAGATAGTTGGGGTTTAGAACTTTTGGTTTGTATTAAAAACAAAAAACAAACCCAAATTAATGCCCTTATAGTAGGCCAAAAGAACATTTCTTAACATTTCATTGTCTCAGCAATGAATTAAGAAAAGCACTGCAAATTCATCAACAATTAAAAGAGTAAGTTGCAACCCTAAGAGTTTTTTTTTTTTAATCAAAATCATTTACTTTCATCTTAATTCAAAGTTGATAAAAATGAGGTGAACTGCAGTGTGACCACTGCTGTTTACATTTCCACAATTTGAAGACAAAGTCAAAACTGATTAACCAGTACGAGTATCTGAATACTCAGCTCCGCATACAAGTCCTCGCTGTAACAACTGTCTATATCCTACTAACAGCTGTGACATGCTGTCAGGGAAACTGGTTTTATCACAGCTGACTGCCAAGTGCAAGTGAACTGAAAGTAGATCCAAATTCCAGGTGGGTGAATGTTAAAAACACACAAAAGAATGACTGGTAGTTGATACTGTTATGCCACATTTCCAGAAATTAAGCTGATACGGATGACTTAACCACCATTCAGTATTGCTAGACATACATTTGCAGTATTTGAGAATCCAGGAAGGAAACACTGCCTTCAGCAATGCTATTATGGCTTTGACTATAGCTGATAAACCAGAGGGCATCCCCTACCATGGCCCACAATGCTACTGTATAAACACACAGATCTCTCTTTTGGGTCATTTTATCCTGTGTGTGGGTTGTTCATCTGTACTGTCTGCAGTTTTGTTATTTCTACCAAACCCAGCCATGCCAGCCGTTACCTTGGCAGCAGCTAACAGGGATACAAATAAATATGGCTAACACAGGGCTTATCTGCTTGGCTTACTGTAAGCCTTACTAAGAGAAACCATAATAGGCGTAGGTAGGCTGTATACATGAAACATCCTTGGGTGTTGCCAAAAAACAAATACTCATTAACCCAGATACTACCAACCTGTTTGTGCAGTGTGTGCATTGACAGATGAAGTGTGTGTTCAGTGTATGTGCATACATGCATACATAAAGTGTCCTGAATCCCATTTCAGGTAAGTGTTCAGGTGAGTATCCTGCATTGCTTCGGGGCCTTAGCGTTTGAGCGTACAAAATGTGCTTTATTATCCAGGTTTCACTGAATACGATCTCAACACCAAACAACAGCCACAATCCGTTAAGGACTAGCCGATGAGCTGAGCGTTTTACTGCAGGGTCTACCAATACTAGAAATGTGGTAGCTCATCATCTTACTCTGAATGTTATGGTTATTATAAAAAATGCTTTTATAAGTGCGTTTCCCATGATTTATGCTGATGTGCTACAGTGGGGCACTGCGTGTTTGCAGGAGAGTTGCAGAGCAAACATAGCTGGGATAGTGACAAAACAAGAGGAATGGTTCAAAATACGTTTGCCATCGTTGCCAAAGCAGTCATAAGAACTTTACATGGCCGACGGCAGGGCTTGATTGATCGCATTTAATAGCAATGAAAATTAAAATGATAAGGATACTTTTTTGCACTTCTGCTAATAAGCACTGCTTTCTTGTTTTCTAAATGAAGCACACCCATTTTCTTTGCAGCAGCGCATTTTCACCTTTCCCGAAAAGTTCAAGCTCACTTGCCGTTTATGCAACTTGAGCCAACGTGATTAAAAGGAAGCCCTTAGTAAACACAAGCCATCTAAAGGAAGAAAACAGGCTTTCAGTAGGTGAGCTGAAAGCATAACCACTAACTAATATATGTCTGCAGCTGCTTTGGTCTGACAATCGCTTGGCATTTCTCACGCGGTCCACTTTCTGCAGTGAGCAGCAGTTGGTTCATGGTGGTGCTGCTTGCCCTGTGGCTACTCTGAAAGTATGGCCAGGGCATGCAAGTTCAGTGCTGCCTGGGCTTCTTTTTTGCCCACATCCACATGTGCAGACTTCCCACAGTTTAGGATGCAGGCTAAGAGCAGGTCAGCATTTCTTTGCAGGACTTGCAAGTCCCAATTATGAATCAGCTCTCGACAGAATGACCCTGTGTCCCATACAATGGCCAATACTTTATTAATTTGCCTTCCCTCTGAATCAGATTTAAAGTAATAGAGAATGCCCTATGAAAACTTCAAAAACTGCCTCATCTATAGGTGTATGAATACTCAGCCCCATAATGTTTATCACAATATTGATCAAAACAATTGTAATAATTATTGCTGCCTCAACCAACAGTCACTATAAAAACCCATCACCACAAAATCCATCAGTAAAAGACATTTTAACCCCAGGAAGTCAGAAACCAACTTATCAAAATATTTCAAAGCGGTTTGTTTAAAGTTAAACACGTAGGATTTATTTTAGAGATAAGCAAACTTTTGACTCCTGGGGTGTTAAAGGATAATTAGGAGCAATAAAAGAAGTTTAGTTTAGTACAACTTATTGTTGTACTTTATTCCTGTAGCACTATTTATACATTATAACTGTGCAGTAAGACAAAACAGCAGTTCTACATAGATGAATGAGAAGTTATGGGAGCGGCAAACAAAAAACACGCGTTTATTTCCCACATGCAGAATTTTATCTCTGTGGCTTCCGTATATTTCTAACTCTTTCAAGGACAGCAGAGTCGGCTGCTGACATACATTAACGAAACTGATGGTTGCTGCTTTTGTCATACAAAAAAATAAAATAAACCCCTGGGCTTATATTCAGCGGGCTACCAGGTGTGTAAGACCATTACAAAAACACTTCAGCAGTATGTACACGTCCCCAGTTTTGAACAATATAGTTTGGTTTCCTATTTCTTAAACACGAACAAAAACGGATGCAAGCAGTTTTGACCGTTTTAAAGACGTTTGCACAATATGAGCAGTATTGCATGAGAGAACAGGTAGGTTTACAGGTAAGTTTTTCAGTCACATGACTCATTTAACCTTGAGTCAACAGTCGATCAACATAAATGCCTGAATGTCTCCAGTTATTGTTTGCACACTGCAGTAATGCATATCATAAACTGCCTTTTCTTATGTTCACTGCTAAAGGACACTGTTACTTAACCCATCACAACGCAACTCTCTGCTCATGATTTATTCATGTTATATTTCTGAATGCAACTTCACATTTACTTTCAAATTTAAAATGAAAGGAAAATGACCCACCCTATTACCAATATCTGTCAAAGCTTCGTCATTGTTCGGGAAGCCAATTAATCACAGTCTGTATATCACTTATAATTATCACAAGCATTTGTACTAAAACTCTGTATTCAGTAAGGATAGCAAACAAACTGTACACATTTAATTACTTGTGACTTTCATTAGCTACAGAGCAGGCAGCGAGCACTCCTCTGACCCTGACTTTTACACCGTGTACTTACAGAAGAAATCAGGCCTGTTGCTGATAAACAGCTGGAATAATTGCCTTTCAATAAAACAGCAACACTAATAGGCAACAGCCATTTTACCCCTATATCAAACCCAACGTTAGAGCAAAACCAGAGTCTAGCAGCAACACAAGTAAGCAAATTCCAAGTGTCACTTTCTTCCTTCTTATCAGTCACAAAAATCCTAAATCTAACAGCAAATCTAAGAGGTTACAAACCAGTGGAGATAAAAGATCTAAGGGCTATTATACATGCAGTCAAAAACATAATAAAAGCTACACTAAGCATGACGATCTATAAAAGGGATGAAAGAGGTCCATAATAGGCTCCACATGAAGAGAGACAACCAGACGGAGCTAAAACTGACGCTGTAGCTAGATAGTGCTTGGGTCTTTTTCACATAGGCTTAAGTAAACAGGCCATTTCTTGTTCTGAGAGGGCCTTTATAACAGCGAGCACGATCAGGCTGCATACAGTAGAAGGCAATGAGTCCGTGTTAATTAACAGAAATCACCACACTTATTTCATACAATTATTTCTGACCATCTTTACAAAAAATATCTATTTTTGAGTAGATACCCAATTACAACATTGCCATTTTGTTTCAGTTGAGCTTATTACACTGGGAGGTGAGGGATTTATGCATTCTTTATACTGGAAGACAAGCATCTATGAAATTTCATGATGTCTGTGCAATACACAATAATAATCCTTTAATTAGCTCTTTTTCACCATTTTCTGTTTTCCTTCCTCCCAACCCCCATTTACTTCTGGTTACCATGAAGCATCGACTCCAGTAGATCAGAGTGACACAGGTATCAGTTTTTAGCATCCGAATATAAAGGGAGGAGCAGAAAAGAAAAAACAATCGTTGGTTCTAGTAAGGCTGCATCTTAGTATTTGATTATTATAGATAGGCATTTTGCCATGTCCTTTTTAGAACTTGGAAATCTCATCCAAGGTTAGGAACTTGACATTTTGAGAGTGTTAGAAAAAAACATCACTCAGAATAGTTCTCTACATGGACATTTGATTAACAAAATATTATTTTAAACTGTATAAATTACACACAATCTAGTCATTTTTGATACCACAAGAAAACGGTTACTTTTTAATCCGCTCATTTTTAGTGTTAGATGCTGACGCAGCAGTTTGTGAGAACACCTTTAGCATCAGGAAGTCAGGATTCAGTCACCTGTGACAAACTACACACAGTCTCTCAAATATCCTCTGGCATGTCAATGAATTTGTGCCACTTACTGTGAAGCTTACTTAAACTCTATTTCAGGTTACAACGCAAGACACAAACACCAAATGGCATTCAAAGGCATAATGGCTCTGCTAATCTAACTTTAACGCACACAGACACACACCTGAATAGCATTTCCAGCTCTCTGGAGAGGACTCATTTCCCACAGCAAGCCACCTGAGTGCAGGCCTTTTCTAGACTTAATTAAAATGCAACCCTTGCTCATCACTGAAGCCACATTTCACTCCGAGGTGTGTGCACAGGAATAGGCAGAATCTACTCGGGGACAAAATATTTAGTAGTGGAAGCTTTCCGGTTTCTGACTGTAGTTCAAGTAATACTGACCATTCACTTTCAAGAGTCTGTGTGGAGAGCAAGAGAGAAGCTCGCTGGCAAGATTTAATTCTCAAATAACCTCCTCCATCATCTACAACCCAAAACTCAGGACTGCTTACATCCACCGACCTTGGCCAGCCTCCTCCCTCTGCTGTCTTATGGGTGGTCTTCTAACAAAAAGAAAATCAGCAGGGCATACATTTCTCATGAATCCTTGTGGCCAAAGATGCAAGACTACAGAAGCTTTGAAGAAACACAGTAAAGATTACAGACTGCGGATTTTAATTCAGTCGCTGGTTTGAATTCCTGGGTGAGTGGCTGCTTCCAGCTATTCCACCGTTAGACTGAAAACACAACCTGAACCACACGAGTGCATTTTGCTTTGCAAATCACATCACACGCAAATCCTGTGGTGATCGGAGCAATTTAGCTCGAGCAATCGTGGGTGTAGTTTTGCATGCGAAAGCTGTAAAACAACACAATCACACCAGTGGTTTTTCGAGCCAGATGGTTTGTGTGTGGTGTGGGTGCATCCCGAAGCAAAGCAGTGTGAGACAGTGAGGAACCTGCAGACTTACCCAGCAGGAGCAGCTTCAGCTCCCTTCTCGCATCTCTCTTGTCTCGTCGGAGTTGCTTCTCGATCTCAGCGTTGATTCGTTTGGACTCCTTCGCCTCCTCACTCAGGCAACAAGCCATCATGGAGTCTAAAGTCATCACCGCATGAGCGGGGGGGAAGAAAGCCCGTTTGAGGAGAGGTGTCGGGCTTACACCTCACACAAAGTACCAGATAAAAAAAGAAGAAGAAGGCCTCCTGTGTGCACAACAGTCCGATCCCAACAGGTTATATCCAGACACTGATAATGGAGCTCGATAGTCTCGTTGCTTGGTGCAGACTCTGGCCTCCCTTGTTGATGGCAAAGCTGCTGTCAAGTGTTAAATATTTGACAGCTTAACGTTAGTCAAAGTCTCCAGTAAAACCTCAGGCTACAGTGACTGTGAGCTCATCGGAAAAAAAAAAAGAAACGAAACATGTCTGCAAATATCCCGAGGAACTACCGAGGGTGCGAATAACCATTTTGATTTCGTGGACCGGTATTAGTTTGTTAACTAGCCTGAAAGCTAAACGCTGCTAACGTTATAACCAAGCTAACAGGTTGAATTTATCTTCAGCGCACTTTGTTTTCTTGCTTAGCCTAGTCAATTTAAAAATATATAGACATATATATTTTTCTTATACTGAACTACTAACTTCGGTCCCACACACAGCGGGACACAACTGCCTGGCGCGGCCACCACATTTGTCCAATCCCCTCTGCTGGCTGCCCGGCCGAGTGCAAGCCTAGCCGCCCCGAAATCAGCGCTCCAAGTTACGCCCGCGCAGTGACAACGAGCCCCAGTCTGTCCATCCAGAAAGGTTGGTTTACTGCCTCGAGTCCTCCACGAACCGCATGCACCTGTGCCGATCAGAGAAAGTGCGCGCTCAGAGCAGGTATGTCTCGCAGGCGGAGGCACCAAGTAACCAGGATAGGGGGCTAAATGGGAAGGCTAATTGTTAGCTAGCTAGGTTAGCTCAGAGAGCCTTCCCTGGAATTGCAGCCCAAAAAACAGCCAACTCCTACTGACAGAGAATCCTGACTGCATTAACCTAGCGTTCCCCAAAATAAACTCGCAAACACCAAACCCCCCTCCCCAAAGTGCCAAAACGTCTTACTGGCAGTCAAATTGACCCTTGTCCTCCGTGCATTTTATCGCTCCTGGTATTTTTTTTCCTTTTCCTGGTGGTGCTGATCGCTCCTCATCACCCACTCCTCAGCTCCGGTGTGGCGCTGTCGATTTCGTCACTTGGGATATAAGTGATTGATAAGAGGAAGAGCGAATCAACACGAGGCGTGTGGGTGTTTCAGGCGGGTCTTTCAAGCACGGTTAACTTCCCAAGTTTGCTTGAGAGGAAAAAGTCATCCTCTTTGGAGGCGTGTCGGAGGAAGCGACTGACATTTGACTGGATGGGCAACGCCCATCTCCTGTCAAAGAGCAGCGCACTCACATACAGCCTGTCTGTGTTGTGCAGTCAACTACAAGAGTTTCACCAGGTCATTTCCGAGACTACTCAAACAGCGAGCTGCAGGCAGTGGAAATAAACTAAGCGGCCTTCTATTTACTTAAGTGCAGTAACTGAGTGCTGTGCAGTTTTGAGATGAGCTACTTCTCCTTGTACTTTCGTTCTAAAGCACTTTTCATTAGTACCACTACCTACCCAATAATATATAATATATGCCACTCACATTCTGTATAACAACCCCCTTTCCCATCTTGAAACTTTATAATATCTCATTTATTTGATATTTGAAGTTTAACATTTGTGTGATATTGAATGCAAGACTTGCCACTTCCTCCACCCTATCCCTAGCATCCTCCGCTGTCACACCAACCCTCTGCATGCCCTACTTCATTAGATCCATGAGTCTTCACTGTGGTATTCATCTTTTCCTCCTGCATTACAGCTCCATACTCAGTATTATTATCCAGTATATCCACCATCTTTCCTCTGCACATTTCTCTCTAACTTTGTCTTCTCTTTCAGCCATCCTGCCATCCCTGTCACAAATTACCCCTGACACTCATCTCCACCTTTGCCACCTTCCTGCACTCTCTTCATGTCCTTTCTGCACTGTTTGTTGCTTTGGATGGTTGACACCAGGTATTAAAACTCATTTACCTTCTCTACACGCTCACCTTTCCACCTGACTCCCTCTCATTCGCACCCATGTATTCTGTCTTGCTTATCCTGACTTTCATTCGTCTTTTCTCCAGAGCATACCTCCACCTTTCCAGTGTCTCTTCCACCTTCTGTCTACTGTCATTACAGATCATTATTCCATTTGCAAACATCATAGTCCACAAAGACTCCTGCCTGACCTCATCTTTCAACCTGTCCATCACATTGCAAACAAGACACAGTGCAGCTCCTTCTGACGTGACTCGTTTCGCTCATAGGCTTCAAAAGGATGTATAAACGATTTTGTGAAACCGTCATTTGAAACTTTTTCTTGTTTTTAATGACTTGGCAATTTATTCACTATTCTATCGTTTTGATTTTATTACACTTATACGAAACAGGTCTCTCTTGTAAAGGAGACAATGGGACTCAATGGGACTACCTGTAAATGAAATCCAAGTTAAATAAAACATCTCCATGCCTGCACAGGTATCTGGACTAAACTTGCTTTGAATGCCTTCCTGTACTTCCTCATTCTACCACCAAGTCTCCTTGACCCCTTTCCTCTGTCCAGAGGATACAGCAAACCCCTTATTGGCACTTTCCTGCAGCACCACAGCTGTACTTTCCCAAACATCTAGTGACTCTTCCATCCCACTCACAGCTTGACTCAACTCTTCACTGAACTCTGAATATTGTTAATTGTTCAACTTCCACCATTTAATCCTTCCCTCTCTCTGCACACGCTTCCTCTTCTTGACATCCAGAGTCATCCTGCAGACTACCATCTAAAGCTGCTGCGCTACATTCTCTCCTGCCACCACCTTTCAGTTTCCTTGCTCTGTCAGACTGCACCTTCCTCCCCTCTCATAGATTACCCTATGCTCCTCCCTCTTCTTAAAGTGCATGTTTACCAGCCATTTCCATCCTGTTTGCAAAATCAGCTGCATGTACTATCATGTCAACAAACAAAGGAAACAAACAAGTCATACAGGAATTATAAAACAAAGTTTCACATATACTTAAGAAAGTAACACATGTACGAGGCCAAGTTCAGCAACTTGCACGTCACATACAAATTAACAGAACAAATTGACTCTGAGTCATTGAATACCAGCTGTGGGAATCTATTCATAATCACATACTCACTTTGCTTTTTAAACTCCTGTCTCACTGTCGGAATACTTGCCTTGTAGAATGGTTATTAACGTGTTAAGTTTTGTACTTGAGTTTATAAGTGTGAGAGATGAAAAACAATACTCAAGGTCTTACAAAAAATGGTGACAATATTGTGTCAAAATTAAAGCAAGTAAACAAAACTAATGTTATGAAAGAGTCAAATGCCAAAACACAGGTTTGTTTTCTCATTTTAAAGGGTTATATTCTAATGTTGTCTTATATGTGCTGTTACAATTGATCACAAATAAACTTGCCAAAAGTTTCAGTTATTGCTAATAATTACAAAACATATGAAAAAGAATTATATTTGAGTGAAATGTGCAATATTTTCCTCTAAAAGTCATGAAATAGGGACTAAATCTGGGACAATATAGCAGAAATAACCTCATTATTTACTTCGTTGTGAGTTTCACAGGTTTGCATTTCCACAACACAACATGCACAGTGTGTGACAGACTGTTTAGTGGGTATGATTTTGTCCACATCTATATGTTCCATACAGACCAAGAATGGAGCAAACTTAAGTAACAGTAAGAATGCCACAACTTCAATAAAAGAGTCACTTCATTGCAGTAAAGGTGGAGAAGTATTCACATCACATCATTAAACCAGCTCCCTGTTTGGATTCGAGACATAGACACCCTCTCTGCTTTGAAGATTGAGCTTAAAACGTATTTGACTAAGCTTACAGTTAGGGCTGGATCAGGTGACCCTAAATCATCCTTTAGTTATGCTGGGACAGGCTCAGGCTGCTGGGGGACTTCCCAGTGGTATGAAACGGTGCTATACAAATAAAACTGAGTTGAATTGGTATTAAATGAATATAATATTATACTGAATATATTATAATATTGGTAGCATTTGATCCATACTATTATATGGAAACCATAATTGGAATTTATTCTGCCTTCCAAAGATTCTATTCCAAAATTTCTAGCCTTCCTACACAGCGATCAAAGCTGATCTTATGGTTCTCCTAGTTTGTAACAAAAGAAACAAACAGATGTTAATAAAACGTGTGTATATATATATATATATATATATATATATATATATGCATGCAATCATGAACCTCTAGTTAAACTAACTTTAAATAATAATATTCAATTATTTAATCGTTTAAATATACCACAGGTGTATAAGATCTTCATTCCAACAATCTTAAAATAGACGTCTGGGCTAATAAAGGAAAGCAACTCCACAATTTTGTGAAATACTCATGTGAAGATGGGGGAAAAACAGTCATGCTTGTCTACAATGTAGAGGTTTTGTTGTCAATTTAATAGGAAGGTGAAAATCAAGTTTACTTTGAAAAATGTATCCCCAAAGCCAAAGGGAAACACCTTTGTTTTAGCCATTTTTGTTATTTCTGTTTCGGGTAATACTGGGTGTGCCGTGATGAGGATCACTGAAACAAAGAACAATCCTTCTTCACTGCTTAGAGTCGTCACCTGCTCAGCTGCAACAAGCAATGAGCTGACAGACAATTTTCTAGAGCCAAGTGACATCTTGTGGACATTAGATGTACTTGCAAGAGTCAACAACTTTCAAACTCATTTCACGTAACGCAGCAGTATTTTTCATTTCTTCCAACTGTCAGAATCACTCTGTGGGTTCGACATGTTTAACCTCTTCAGACCTTGTTAGGTTTAATCTAACTTTGACAGAGAGAATTAATTAAGAGGCCAATGACACTGAAATCTGAGTCATAGACATTGGGTATGACTACAGATGAGAAGTTATCCCTTAAAAATTCAATAACTATCTTTAACCTGGGTGACTAATTGCATGTTGCGTACGGCAAGCTTCGTGCCGAGAAAGATGGCAAATCTGATCTTCTGATCTAAGACTAAAGAATGAAATGTGTGGGATATCAGCACACTCGGTATGCCCAGTATTATCAGGACAATCTTCAGACATGACTCATGATATTACAGCCCGACCTGACCGCCCACATCTTTAATGAGCTGTGACTCCTGCCAAAATCCTCCACCTACTGAAATTACTACCAACCCTGTTCATTCACTATGAACTCAGTCAGATAATTACAGCTGTTCACCAACTCAGGGTCATTTTCACTAGTAATGCACTGGGTATTTTTTGTTTGTTTGTTTGTTCTTTAAAAAACACATTAAAAAAATTTCCAAGATGATCGCATTATTCCACAAAGCCAAAGATACATAAGTCTGGATTCTCTTTATACACGGCATTGCTCTCTCATTGTCCCACACTTGACTGACGGAGCAGAAGAATGAGGAGATACACATAAAATGATCACCAACCAAATATTTCAATTAGAAAAGAAAGCAATTATTATTATTCCACTACACAACTTTTCATTCTGTTATGTGGCACTTAAGTCAACTCTGAATATTTTTTTAATTAGGAAATACATAGTTATTTAATTTATTTGACATTAATTTTATTGTGAAATACTGTTTGCTGTTTCATTATCAGTTTGTGGTTGGCTATTATTGTGTATGAGGGGTAGGAGCATATAAAGACAGCACATACTTTTCATCTCAGTGTGAAAAAAAACTTTATCTTTATTGCTCTTGCGAATAGTACCTTAAAAAATATGCCCAAATTCCCGACTTTTACTAATAACATTTAAATTTTCCACGCAGCTTTGTTACATAAGTAAAATGTAAATTGTTATATTTAATGGAATTTAGTGAAGTTAAATTTAATTGTATACTTTCAGGTTATTTAACTTAAAATCACTGCTTCATCTCTATTGACGGTGAAGAATATTTTTTTCTAATGTAAATGGTCTGGTACTATAGTGCCTTTCTATTCAGCTGACTGTCTTATTACATAATCACACACACACACACACACACACACACACACACACACACACACACACACACACACACACACACACACACACACACACACACAGGAGTAACTCAGGCTTCAGTAACTTGCCAAAGGATACTTTGGCATGCAGACTGAAGGAGTAAATATGTAGGCCTTCCAATTGGTACAGCAACCCCAACTACCACCTGAGCCACAGCTGCTCATATGCAGCTCACCGTCATCTAAACTAACCTGGACTATCTGATTTTAAATTTTAAAAAGTCCCAGAAATTAGTATATATTTGCACCATCCTTAAAAAAAATCTGCATGATGTTCAAGTAGGAGTGTAAGACATAATTATAAAGTATATTAAAGGAAAAACTCCCTTTTAGCAAGAAAAGACCTCCAGCAGAACGAGGCTCAGGGAGAGATGGCCATCTGCCACAGCTGACTGGAGGTGAAGGGAAAGAGAAGAGAAAAAAGGAGAATACAGAAAGACAAAGGACAAAACACAAACTATGGAAGGAAGAAGACAAGAGTTAATGACGTGCAGTGGCAAATAAAATAAAAGTGAATAGAAGGGAGTGGAGACGAAGAGATCAGTGTGCATAATGGGAAGTCCCCTAGCAGTCTGTGCCTATCCCAGCCTAACTGGGGCATGGTTCAGGGTCACCTGATCCAGCCCAAACCATATGTTTTACTAAAAAGTTTTAAACGTAATCTTAAAAGTAGAGAGGGTGACTGTCTCTTAAATCCAAACTGGGAGCTGGTTTTACAGAAGAGGAGTCTGACAGCTTAAGCCTCAAGTACCACAAGTAAGCCTGCAGTCTGAGAGGAAAGTGGTCTGTTAGGATAACCATGAGGTCTTTAAAATATGACAGGGCCTAATTATTCAAAAGTTTGTATGTGGAGTGATGGATTTAAAATTTCACACTGTATTTTATAGGGAACCAATGAAGAGAAGCTTTTTTTTTTAAATAATACTCCATGCTGTGTGCAGAGACTCCTGTTTGGAGTGATGTTAACCTGATGAGAAGCTGCCTGCGGTGCTATTGTTTCTGGTGTGTCACAGTGTCTGATAGATGCTGTCAGATTAATCATTGATCATCTCGTGTTTCCTTCAGCAGCCGGTGACATGGGGATAGAGTCTGTGTTACTGCCGCTGCATGTACAACAAACAAGCAAGCACATAAATAATACAGGTTCTACACAAAGTGTTCCATTGTACTAAGAGATCTGGATCCATCTCTGCCAGGTAAACACTACAGATGTCTAAATCCCTGTAACGGGAAGCACGAGGAAGGGTTTTTTTGTTTTGTTTTCCTGTTACTGTCATTCAACGCCCACTTTTTGCGCATTATTCCCACCGCTTTACCTTTTCTGCTTTCTTTCCTCATTTCTCTTGTGTTCTCTCTCTCTTGTTCCTTGCTCCTCTATTCTGTCTTCCTTTCCTTTTTTTCTCTCCCTAAATTCTCACTAAACACATCTTTGTTGGCAAAGATTTTAGAGAATTATATAAAGGAAGGGGAATGAAAAGGGGGGAGCCTACGAAAGGCGTTCTTCAAAACACAATATTTGCAACATTATCATCTTAATAAACACACATATGTCAAGAAGAAGAGCTGCAACACAGCCGCACAATACACACAAAAGATGACAAGTATGGCAAGGCTTTGTTTACAGAGTAACACCTCTGTAAAAGTTCAGCCTATTAGAAGCAAATAAAATGCATTCCATATATTAAAGCTTTAATTACTTGCTGTAATTGAAAACACACGCACACACATATACACTAAAGACCCCATATTCGCCTCACCTCATTGCCATGGCAACGTGGGGCTCAGGTGATCTCAATATGTGAAACCGTGAAAGCTGGACAAACCGGTTCTGCCAGGTGAGACAAAAGTTTGACATCCAAACAGCAGCCAAGAAGAGGAGTGACAAAATACCCGCTGCCCTCTTCATCTTTACTCTGAAAAACCTTTGCACGGTGAAAAATCACTGAATCACTGAGCCTTACACGGATTCCTGACGGTTGGAGTACTTTGGGTGTGTGCTTTTGTATTGTACTAGACCTGTAACCATTTAATTACATGTCATAATTTAGATGTTAAATTTTCACAATAATATTCTCATTTTTTTCATAATCTGATAAAAAGAAAATGCTTGGAATTGGTTGTTTTAATGAATGACTTTAAATAGTTTTAATGAAAAGTTCACTAAATCGTTTTGAAATGTAGAAGTGTGAAATTATTATTATTTTTTTAAATATAACATCTGGTTATTAAAAATAAATGAGTAAAAAGTAAAAGTCTGTGAGTCAGTGATTGGCCTCAGCTCATGTGAAACATGAAGCCGTGGAGCCTCCGCGGTAGCTGAAACTTCATCCGCGGACTCTTTGAAAACAGTCAAAACAGACATGAAAAAGAAGAGCCAACTTCCGGTTATGTATTTTCAAAATAATAGCGTCTGCACAACAAGCTCAAAGGTTCTCCTGCAGTTTTAAATAAAAATGTCGAATTTAAAAAAAAAGCAATTTTATTGTTTATAACTGTTAGTCTATTCCTTATCCTGCTTTTCTACAGTTCTATTTAAAAGGGGGCATTGCAGTTTAGCATAGTTCCTATATGGAGCATGATAAGGATGTGCTGTCAGAGTTTATAGCTATTGCTCATTTCAAACCCTTGTCCCTTCCTGGGCTTTTAAATCCACATTGCATAGAGAAGATTTACAACTTTCAATTACATGAAACCATACACACTGTAAATATAAAATTATAATAAATACACATAAAAGAAATAGCGTAAGAAAAATATCAGTGTGTTGGGTTTTTTTCACGCAAAGCATTTTTATGCCTGCATTAAAAGAACATTAAATCAACCTCAGCTAGTGTAATTAAACGATAGGCAAACACTTTTACATTGCACTTCTTTGTTATCACATGCAGTGGTTTTTGGCAGCATTTGTCGTACTGTGTACTCTGTCACAGGTGTAAATGTCATGCATGATCCAAACTGTGAGGCTCGTGACGAGGTTGTTTACTCTAGAACAATATACCCAAGGAGTGGTCAGTATCAGCAATGAATCAGGTGAAGCAGCGCACAGAATAAGTTTGGCTGTTTTGCCATGTGTGGAGTCAGCATCCCAAGCTCACATTTTCAGGGTCAGCAGTGTTGTCACCACAACCACAGGTGTTGTGGACAGATGTTTAACATGGGTCCTGATCTTGGGACTGAACGTGAATTATATAATCAGCAGCTAGAAGGTATTCTTGCTGGGTACTTTTCCACACAATCAGTTTATTACTTCTTGTGGTCCATGATTGGTTTTGAAACCATCAAAAGTACTGTTGTTCTATCAAAGGAGAGGATAGTTCCCATGAACATGATTTTTGGGAATGCAGCTGGAATGCTGTGCAGCATTCCTAAATCTTAGGTCACTCTGCTCCTCTGGAAAACAATGGCTTGCTCCATGAAGGAGAGGTGAAGGAGTTCAAGTACTTCATGGTACTTTGAGTAACAAAGCGACCATGGACTCCACTGCAAAGTCCCTCTACGATACCTTGGACGTTATAAGAGAGCCAGGCCAAGGTAAAACTCTTGATATACCAGTCAGCCTACATTCCTGCCTTTACCTGTGGTTATGAAATTTGTCTAATGACCAGAAGTTTCCTTTGCAGGGTGGATGGATTTACTAATCAGGTGAGAAGTTTGGAAATCCAGCGAGGAGCTAAGAATACAAGAATACTTTTTTGTTTTTATTTTTTAACAATAGACACCAATCAATTATTTACTGGAGTCATTACATATCATTAAATGCATTAAATGTAGAAAATGTTCAGAGCTGTATTACTATGTATAATGTTAGTGTTATTATTAGTATTAATGCATTCATGTGCAAGCATCTTTTTAACACTGTACCCAGTGACGATGCATATGTTGTATGCGAAACATCAAAATGTGATGCATCTCAGGAGACCATGGTGGTAAAGGTGTTACAAACTTCCAAACATTTCACATATGTAGTTTTTACAGATCTTTCTTCAGTATTAATCACACATAATTCACACATAATTTTCCTTTAGGGCGATATTTGTCTACTATAGGTTATTAAGCATGGGCAATAGTAACAGCTACAAAACAAATTAATAACTGAAATCAATTTAATTTTATGTATATAGCGCCAAATCACAACAACAGTCTACTTGGGGCACTTTACATTATAAGGTAAAGAACCTCCAACAATCAAATGACCCCCTATGAGAAAGCACTCCACGACAGTGGGAAGGAAAAACTTACTTTTAACAGGAAGAGACCTTTGGCAGACAGGACAATGTGGAAAAGAGTCAGACGTTAACAATAACCAATTATTAAATGCAGAGTGGTGTACTGGTAAAACGAGTGGGAAAAAAAGGTGAGTGAAGAAGAAATCACATGCATGAAGCAGGAAAATATAAAAAAAAAATCGGGTTTCTCTCACGTTTGAATGCAACTTGTGACGACATGCTTTTATTTTGTACGTCCAAACGTCTAACGTCCGGCGCTTCTGCCGTCGTTTGCCGCTGTCTTGCGGCGGCGTCGTTCGGACAGCATTCCAGTCACGGTGTTTGGAGCGGCTCGGAGAGGCGGCGCATTCCTGCGTAGGCGCGGTGGACTTTCCCGAACTGGACGTTGTTCCGTGTGGGCTGGAAAAAAGGCGTTTAAAGTCAGTGGGAGCTAATGAAGCTGCTGGTGGGCCACGGCAGCTGTTAGCCACTGTCAGCAGGTGCAGAGCTGAGGGAGGGGGAAAATGGCCCGGGAAAAGAAATCTGAACCTGTACCTGCTCGTCTTCAGGGAGTGTGACAGACTGATTGGAGGTGAGAGATTCATTTTGTTTCTCTTGTAAAAGACGAAAAGGAAAAGTTCTTATTGACAAAGGTGCTGTAGGGATTACTCACCGAAGTGACTGGCGAGTTTTATAAAGGTGGTTAAATGAAGCGTTCATAAAAGTATGAAACGCCCTTTAAAGTTAACCTTCGGTCGGCATATTTGCAAATAGAGACCACTTGCGTGTCAGTGAGCAAGTAAAAACCACTGAAGAGCAAACAGACATCAAGCTGCCTAACAGTGAGTTTATTATTGCGGGTGCTTGGCTACTTAATAATCCATCAACAGTTTGATTTCAGTGTTTTTGGCCATGGCCGGCTGCGGGCGGTGGTGCTACCGCACCTGCATGTGCTGTCTGTCCGAGGAGGAGAAGAGCACCATTGCTGTGGACAAAGAGATCAAGAGGATCCTGAAGCAACAGAAGAAGAAGGAGAGGAGGGAGATTAAAATCCTTTTGCTGGGTCAGTAGAGCACCACACACACCTGTTGGTTCATGCAACAACAAAAAAAACAACCCACAAAAAACAGGCTAAACAGACATTAAACTGCATTTAAAATTTGACCAGACAGGGTACACCCTGCAGACAAATCAAGACTGTTTGGCCTGTTTGGTGGCCTCTGCACATGAGTGTATAAGCTAGGGTAAGGCATGTGTCACCATGTGAGTATGTGAAGAATGAACGATGAAAGTTGGGATTGGTTATGCCACCTGAAAACCACCTGTGGCACACAGCCCAGAAACATACAAGCCCAGCTTTGTTTGGTTTTTTTTACAGTTAGTCTGACAAGTTTCAGATTGATTTTAAGATAATTTCACCTTCCTGGCAGAGATACCCTGAGCTGGTGTCATAGGTGAAATATTTACATGATAAATGGTCTAGCTGACAGAAACTCAACTGACAACTCCTTTTTCAATCGTTTGAATTTGAATATCTCTACGTACTGACTTTATTTTGTCTTGTTTCTGCAGCTTCTCTGCTGTTTGTTAGACAAAACCAAGTCATTTGAATATATACGCTTTTCTTTTTAGTGCTTGTGTCAAACAGCAACCACTATAACACAAAGACCAGAAAGGTTTCCTGTATTTTAGGGCAACATGGACACAAGTTACACCCTTGTAATTATCAATGCATGATCCTCTTTTCAGATCCATACTCTCATGCTTGTACTTTAATAGAGTCTTATAATAATTAACCTTATTTACTCTGGCTGTCCCTCAAGAACAGCTCATGGGCAACGTTCTGATATTCAGAGCTGTATGGGTGTGATTATCTTTTTTTTTTTTTTTTAAATGATGTCATAAAGGTGCAAAATTTGACAAAAGTGTCTGAAACCAAGTGTGTAGAGCAGATTGAAGCCAGAGCTCACAGGAATTACTTTACATACAATGTCCTCATTATTTGAATCTTTGGTCATATTTAATATAAATGCCCACGATTTTCTAATCAGAAAAATCATTTAAAAGGTCAGTGTTGGGCTTAGATAGAGAGCAAAAAGCAGCTGAGATTGTGGGAATTGGTCCATTGATTTGTATCATTGTGATATCAAATTTTGAATGGGCAGGAACAGACAGCGCCACCCTCACGTCCAGATACACGGGCTTGACAGGTGTAAACAAACCCAGGTGGAGTGGTCAGATTGAATTCGAAGAAGTCTCTGGGCCGCTGCCAGGTCTCTGTTAGACAGAAAATCAAGTTTATGATGAATCAAAAGATCATAAACAAGAGATCCCTCGCTGGAGAATGCTTGGACATTCTCGTAATATACGTATACGATTGAAACATGAGGTAGAACATCATAGCTCCACTTTATTGACATATATTGAATAAGTGGGCAGTGCAGTGTCGCAGGAGTTAGCGCTGTCGCCCCATGCTGGGGCCTTTCTGTGTCAAGTTTGCATGTTCTCCTTGTATCTTTGTGGGTTCTCTCTTGGTACTCTGGGTCCCTCGTGGAGTTCAGAGATGTGTTTGGTTAACTGGCTGTAGGTCTGAGTGTGTGCTTGAATGGCTTTCTGTCTCTCTGTGTTAGTCCTGCAACAGGTTGGGGACGTGCACCTGCCTCCAACTCCCTCATGACCATTGGATTAGTGGTTAAAAAAAATAGAATCAGTATTATTCATCCATCCATCTAAATGTGATGAAACAAAGAAAAGTCCCATACTTTATGTATATTAACAGGAAAGTATGCTTCTAAGTAATGATTATATACATTTTTGGTAAATATTTTGATTGTTGTAATTTTTTCATGCTTTTTTGCGCCAAAACCAAAAGAATAATACAAAACCAAATCCAATTTTTCTAAAAATGTCTAATACTGTATTAGTTAATCAACTATCTGTCTCTGCAGCTATGCGTGAACCACAGTATCTTGTTATGATAGCTATGCTGCTGCTTTGTGTCACTGTGAAAGAGCAGCAGATACCTAGTAAATAGTACACAGTAAATGAGCGTGTCGTTTTTTGGGATGTTTTCAGCAGACCAAAAAGATAATGAGACGTGATACACGGGGGCAAGCCTTTCTTATGTCTTTTACAAAAATTTCTGTCATTTGCAAAAACTGGACTGTCAGGAAAACATCTTCAGCACGTCTCACACAAACGCTGCTTTATGATTTTCCTTCAAAAGTTGTGTTGATTCCCAGAATAAAAAGTTTCAAGAGTTTAGTTTCCTCTAGCTGACAACTGAATAAAAGAAATACATCCAAAGACCACTCACTCTTTCATCTGAGTGGTTAAGTTAGGATTTCAGGAGTGTTCACTGAAGTCTGTTCAGTCCTCTGTACTCCTTGTCTGAGTGCAGGATGCAGACTTAAAAGAGGCCATAAAAAAGTATAAATGCAATCACAGAGGCAACACAGGAACCATAACAGATACCTGAAAATTAGACAGATGAAAAGACAGGACTATTTATACACAGAAGGTTGATTACACAGGAAAACAGGTGGGAAACAAGGCACAGGTCAGCCCGCTTAGCACAGGTGAGAACAACAAGATATGAGGGGAGGAACAGAACTAAAACTATTAAAAATCAACACATTCATCACTAGAATGTAATAAGAACTGAGAGTGAAATAATAAAGAAATCAAAAATAGGAATGAAGAACTCAACCGACAGTAATACAAAACACACAGAGCACTAAAACATCAGTGAAAGCAAACAGAGAACCCTAAAATAATAAACACGACTTAAAACCCTGGGACTGAAACCGTGTGAGAAGCAGCGTAAATCCAGGGCGCTCGTTATGAAATACAGTCACCACACAGAATGATATGGATACAAAACAATAAAACAAGAGGGGCATAAAATGTTAACAATAAACTGAGGTGTAACAGAACATAAATCAACTTTTCCCCCCCTCTCGTTCGGTGTATCTTTAACAGAGTATCTTTGATTCTAGTCTGCAGAGAGGGTACCTGCAACCTGTATATCAGGCCTTTTGTGTTTTGAATTGAGTGCTCGTTTTTCAGCTTCGTGGAATAAAGTCTCCTTATCACGCTACTTTATAGTTTGTATTCACAAAAAAGCTCAAAGTTAACACTTTGATCTCCCTAAGGCTACAGGAGGAACTTACCATAGCCTTGGATGCAAAAGAGAATGATTATGTTGTTTTAAAGCTGCTTTTCTGACCACTAAGGCTACACCCACATCTATGAGAATATTTTTTTTAAACTAGGAGCTTCTGCTTTTGTTTTAAGAGACCATCCCATCCACATGAAACAGAGCTTCTGAAAATCTTCACGCTTTTCAGTTACCCTAAAAAGTTGATTCTGTTCATGTGGATGTAGCTTCTTGAGATTTCTTTACCTGGATGATTGAGCATATGCATCAAGACTTCTTTTCAGTGACCTAAAACATGGTTGTGGACAAAAGGCCAAAAAACGATATAAAAAACTGTTTTCCAAAATACCTGTGTGTGTGTGGGAAGGGCTTAAGGATAGCAGAATGTGATGCAAACACCAGCATATTACCACCTTTTAAAGATGTTGTGTTAAATGTTTAGTAAGCATGGATATTGCAAAAACACTATGAGAGCCTGCAAAATGTACACATGCAACAGTGATAAAAAACAAAGAAAAAACTTTGTAACTTTGTAAACTGTAAAAGTAAGACTGAGGTTGTGTAAGAGTAGTGCATGCTCCATTAATAAATAGCATGTACACTCTAAATCTAAGAACAACATTTGCGTGGAGGTGCAATACAGAAGTATTTGTAGAATCTTATGCCTGACAGGTGTGTTCACCTGTCGCAGAACGAGGAGTTATTATGTGGTTTTATATCAGTCTGAGGGAGAAGAGCTCTGCAGCCTTTTTGGTCTGAAAGGTGCTGAAGTATTCTTGGAAATGGACGGGAGTTGTGTTAATGTATGAATGTATGAATTACATTAAATCAGGTAGCACCATCGTCCCATCCTCTTAAATATACTGCTGACAGATAAGTGCTTTAACCTTCTCTCACAATTACAGCGTCTCCATTTTTTTCCCTGGGAATGCAGTGCATATCTGGCCATTTTTAAAGCACCATTATTTTCAGTTAAAAAAAATAATGTAACTCGTAACTCGATCTCATCTTTGATCTGAGGAAACCTGAATGAAGGATTTCTGCTTTAAATGTAAATTATTAGCTCTTCTGTTTGCTGCCTCAGGGACTGGGGAGAGTGGAAAAACCACCTTCATCCGACAGATGAGGATCATTCACGGACGAGGCTTCTCAGAGGAGGAGAGGAAGGCTTTCGCCAAATGCATCTACCAGAATATCTTAACTGCCATGACTGCAATGACAGGAGCAATGGCCACGCTCAGAATCCCCTACTCCAACCCACAGAACGAGGTAGATGCAGCATAAACACACACGGACACACCCAGTTACACATCAACGCTTATTCATAAACACGGGCGCCAGCACAGGTGTGCGGGCGTCTGACCAGAAGTGCACTCCCAGGATTTGTGGGATTACGCCCACATTGAAGAAGAAGCATGAAACACGCTGGCACCAATATACGTGCAAAGCGTTCTGTAGCCTATAAATAGCTGGTGGTTTTACTATAAACATGCACAAATCCTTGGTGCAAAGCATCTGTTGAAGGATTAATTATACAGGATGTTAAAAAGCCTTGTATTCAATGTTTTTTAAGCATTCATCATGAAATCTCCTCACACTGAGAATCTTGTGCTGTCCTCCAGATTTATGCCAAGAGGCTGGAGGACGTAAGCCTAGTACAGGTCACCCAACTGGAACGGGGCCATGTTGACGCAATCCGCCGCCTCTGGGCAGACTCGGGAATACGTGCCTGTTACAGCCGCCGCTGCGAGTACCAACTCCTGGACTCTACAGAGTAGTGAGTAGATGTGCTTTGCTAGAAGTCAAAGCTGCACCACACCCTCTGTGAGGGCTGGGACACAGTATCACATGATGAAATGCTGTCACAACAAAACACCAACAACAATATCAGGATATGGGAAAGGATGATAGACGGCAAGTTTGGAAGAAAGTGCACGTCGATATCTGTGGAGAAAAAAGGATAACCATATATAGACAAAACTTAGTGGCCGCCACCTCCTCTTAATCTTTGAATTCAGGTGCTTTTAGCCTCATTGCCACAAGGGCATAAAATCAGGCACCTCGGCTTGAAGTCAGCCTTTATAAACATTTGTGAAGGAATTGGTTGTTCTTAAGAGCTTACCGAATCCAAGCGTGGCGTTTTAATAGGATACCGCCACTGCAACAAATCAGTCTGTGAAGTTTTTTCCCTTGTGCATATTCCACGATCCACTGTAAGTGGCAGTGTGGAAGCATTTAGGAACCAGAGCAACTCAGCCATAAAGTCTCAAACCATGTAATGCTGCAGAGCGCGGTCTCTGAGTGCTGAAGCGCAGTCCTAAACCTCCTGAACTTTTTAACATCTGGACAAAAACTGTGTGGCTGGAGCTTCATGGCATGGTTTCAATGGCTGAGCAGCTCGTGTTGGTGTAATGTGTAGGTAGCCTGGTAATTTTCTCCATATGATGTAACTATTTAGATTTTGTTATCATCATTATTGATTGAGCTGCTCATTTTTTAACATCCCAGAGCCAAGAAAAACACTCAAATCACAAAGTAAATAATTCTAACTCCTTATTTTAGGCTGTTGTTTGGGGGAAAAAATCCAACTTAAAACAGAAATGGCTACAAAACCTTCAGTTCAAAATGAATACCCTTCATTTCTTTCGACAAGAGACACGGCATGGCATTCAGTCAGTGTGCTGTTGCTTATTATCAGTCTGAAAAAGTCTCAATAAATAAGTAATACATAAAGGTGTAACATCACAGCCATAAAACAAAGAGTCGGTGATGTTGATTAGCTGTTACACAAATGATGCAACAAAAGATAAGCACAACAAACCCGTCATCCGTTGTAGTCATACTAATAACAGCTGTCCTCTTCAGTGAACGTGCTATATTTAGACAGGAAGAGATTAAAGTTGTTTTAGGTTTGTGCTCCTTCTACGCTGTTTGGGGTTTCCATTTTTGCTGTTTTTTTTAACGTTGTCACGATATAATAACATCTTTGGTATTCATTTAAATAACAAAGATGTTATTTGAAGGTTTTTATGTTGGCTAAAACAATGAGTTGAGCAGTTCTTGAGCAGTTGAGAAGCTTCTTCAGTTCTCGGATGAGAGGTGAAACGTCTTCAAGCAACTTAAAGAAGTCCAGACACTTTTCTTTCCAAGTTCATTAGACTATGATGACCTGCATGACTGAGAACCTTCACGGACAATGAGTCGAGCATTTTTGGATATTTTATCGACCAAACTATTCTGATGACAACTTTTTCCAGTTTGATAAGATCTAGGATCCCTTCAGATTTATGCCCTAACTGTGTCATTTTTTCCATTTTCCACCTCTGCTTGTCACTGAAATTGTACGTCGCGCTCACGGAGTCTTCGGGTTTTATAGCTACATCACAAAAAACATTTTAAGCCACAGTGTAGAGCTACGAGAACGGGAAAAGACACAGTAGGTGTGAGCCTTACGCTAAAAGTATCTCAAGTGTCACAGAACAAAGTGTGGGCTCAGCCTGCCTCTGTTTTCTCTCTTTTATACTGCTGTTCTGGTCTGTGTTTACCCGGCAGTTCAGTCATCGCGGTGCGTGCTTGATAAGGGACAGGCAGTCAACATTAGCTAATGACAGCTTGTATCAACATGAGCCATAAAGCTGTGGTCTGTACACAGGCTGATGTGGACTTGCTCCATTCCCTTCTTGCATTTTTAATCAGTTTTTTCTTTTCTGTCATCACCGGTTCATCATAAGTCTCGTGTCGCTTCAGTTTGTTTTACTCTGTCATTGCCGGATGCAAAGTAAACAGAAGCAATATGTTTTAGTAGAAATATCCTCTAGTGTGAGAAACAGATTTTTTTTTGCCGTTGTAATATTTTTTCTCTCCTCGGCCCCATCGCGTCTCTCTTTCAGCTACATGAATAATCTGGACCGCATCACCTCCCAGGACTACATCCCCACGGAACAGGACGTGCTGAGAGTTCGATTCCCCACCACGGGCATCCACGACTACTCCTTTACCGTCAATACCATCACACTAAGGTGACCAATCCTCGGATTTCTAACCTCTCACAGGGACAAATCCAATACCTTCACTATTCACTGCACTGTGAAAAAAATACTATTGACTCTTGCAGAGGCTTTGTCTGCTCACGCCTGCTTGGACGCAATAGGATCGCATTTCTGATTGCCTCTGTGCAGACTTCATGTGGGTTTTATTTTGAAAATGTGTAGGCAGTCAGACTAAGCTTTGACAACAGATCCAAAGCTTATTTCTAAAGGACATTGTGTTCCAACATATTATCTTAAAATAATAACTCTTAAAAGCATTTAAAGTTGACCTAGTAAAAGCCTTTCTTTACTTTCTTTCACATGTATACTGTTACAGAGGGGCAGTGCTGATATTAAACATGGCCAAAGTTTCACTGTGCGTGTACAAGTAATCCCTGTGAGCCAAAAGATCACACACTTTGTGTCAGGCAGTTATTTTTACTCTTGAATCTTTATGATGTCACAGAGGGAGGGCATCCTTGGCTTTCAGGACAGCAATCCCAACAAGCAGGTGACCAAAATAAGCTTTATTTAAAACTGTGAATCATGCAGAGCTCTTCTGCTAGACTCTAAGAATACAAATATGGAGCTGGAAATGAAAATAATGATGCACTTTAAACTAAAGAGAAAACATATCTGGATAAATTAATGGCAAAATAAAAAAGTGAATGAAAGGCAAAGAGGCATTTTTGTCGTTTAATAAAGTGCGTCATGTTCTAAGAAGGACATCTCCACTTCACATCGCAGCTTATTTTTTTTCTTAATTAGTAGTGCATCTTGGGTACAGCTGTAAGTGGTTTGGGAAATGCTTGGAGCAATGGAAGGGAACCTTGAGCTCAGTGACGAGGTGTGGCTGACCCCGTTGCTAGGTGTGACGTAGTTTTTCAAAAGGTGAACACAAAACGGCCAGTTATAAAAAGGCCTGATTAAATAAATTAGTATCCATTAAGACATGCTGTAATAATGAATACTATTTTATGCAGTGAACATCTTTGTTGAATAAATTGGATGCCATACTTCATCTCTCGCAGGCACCTGTTCCAATGTGGATACTTGTTATATTCATTTGCTTCATTTGCTAATTTTAGTACTTAATTGATTTAATATTAACAAAGGAATTAGCTCACATCAGGTACGCAGGGACACAGAGGAAAACCTGCACGTTAATGAATGCCTCTTGTGTGATTTGCTCGTGCAGGGTTCTGTCATAGTTTTTGCATTTTTTCTAGGTGTGCCAGATGCCTCACTGTCTCGATCACTATCATTGTTGGCATTACAGTGTTACTTTGTTGGGCAGGAGAAGTAAGCACATCTCCAGTGAGATCCCTGCTCGATCTCGCGTTTGGCGCTTCAGCAGCTCACGGTCATTTGGCAATTTGTAGTTTGTTTGTTCTTTTACACGTTTCCTTCCTCTGATCCCTGATAGGATTGTGGACGTCGGCGGTCAGAAGTCGGAGCGGCGGAAGTGGATCCACTGCTTTGAAAATGTCACCTCCCTCATCTTCCTTGCGTCTCTCAGCGAGTATGACCAAGTCCTGGAGGAGAAAGACACGACTGTAAGAGCGCCTGTGACTCTCATTCAGTTTACAGCTCCAGAAAATGAACACAATCATAGGATCTGTGCAGATTTATCTACCGGATAGTTTACCAGCTATTCTAAGGTGCTTGGAATATTTATATGTAGGTGCTCAGCCATCCAGGTCATTGTAGTCTTGAAAGATTGAAGAAGAAGGTAACTGGACTTCTTTAGGTTTGCAAAGATGCTTCACCTCACATCCCAGGTATTTAAGAGAGGACGAGAGTATTTAGCCTTATGAGGGGTTGTCTTCTGAGGGTTGTTGACCCACTATTGATCATCTGCAACATCACGTGAAAAAAAAAAAAGGCGTGGGTTATTACCTTCAATGAGAATGTTGAAGGTTGAAAACACTCGTAGACTTTGCTCCAGCGTACCATGTGACCTATCGAGGTCACCTGAGTCGAGGTGTGATTGGGGGTTGAAGGTCCTGGAAAGGGTTATCAGGGCTGCGTTGTAGGTGGCTGACGGATGGTGTCGCAATGCCGTGTTTCGGTTACCTGAGTCAGAACTTAGGAGTTTGCAACACTCTGTTTTCACTTCAGCTCCTTATATGTTGTAACGTCGCTCTTCTCCTCGGCTGGCTGGCGACCCAACAAAAACACAAGCAACAGTGGCCCACAGACCGGTTGTACCACATGCTTTGTACACTGCCTCCATCCGACAACAGAGCTCACTGCAGGCAGACTTCTGCTCAGCCAAAAAAAACAAAACAAAAAAGCAGCTTAAGGGTGAAAGCACAGAGAGACCTTGCCCCAACCCACCATGTGACCTATTGTGGTCACCTGAGGCAAGGTGTGATCGGGGGTTGAAGCGTCTGGGAAGGGATCTCAAGCCTGCACTGTAGGTGGCAGACAGCTGGTGTCGTAAGCCACCACCTCAGTTTAAAGATGGCCGTTCACACTGGACATAGATCGTGCAAAATACACAGCACATTTACAATTACACACAGCATACACTGGATTGTTTAGCTTATGTTTGGGGGTTTTTGTAATTTGTTAATAAATAACACAGTATATATGTGTGTACCGGAGTCATAAATGTGTCTCTCACTACAGTCATTCCATCGTTTCACCAGCAGGTCTCGCTCTTGCACAACAAAGCCTCTCTCTTATCTCCTCTCAGCCTCTGCAGCCCCCTATCGCCTTCTTCTTCCCTCCCATCCTGTCACTGATCCGTTTATCTCTCCCAGACACTTTCTGGTCTGCCATCGCATTTATTAACCTCCACTGTGGTCCATATGCTGCCCATAAACAACCTATTTCCTCTCTTTGAAGGTCTGCTTTCTCCCTGCCTCTGTGATAATGCTCTGTGTCCTCCCCAGAACCGCATGCAAGAGAGTCTGGCTCTGTTCTACACCACCATTCACTCCCAGTGGTTCCTCAACACCTCCATCATCCTCTTCCTCAACAAGACTGACATCCTGACTGATAAAATCAAAACATCAGACCTGCAGAAATACTTCCCCAGTTTCACAGGTCAGCTGGTCTTCTGTTTGTTTGCATTTAGGGTGAAGGTGTGTTGTAGTTTTGCTAGCAACTATCGGACAACTGATCAAACAATTTGTAAAAAAAGAAAGAAAAGAAAACCATATTCCAAGTATTTTAGTTTATTTGAAGGCTCTTTGTAAAGATTTGGTCAGACTGTAAGATGTCTGTGAGTGCATGTGCTGAAGTTGGGGCACATGTGTGTGTTCGTGAGTTGTGGTGGATTTAATAATGGCGGGGAGCACTGAGAGCACTAAGGGTTTGATATTTGTGAATCAGTCCGACACTCAGCCTCAACGTGGAGGTTTCAGACATTCAAATAAGAAATCACAGCAGCATTGAATGCTGAGCCCAGTCAGCAGCCAGATTTCACTGCCATCAACAATTACAATTGCAGCTCATTGTTTGCAAGCGTTTATTTTCATCGCAGCGTGGACACAATCATGTCCGAGACACGAGAGCTGTGATGTTATTTGGCTTCAGCCAATTTGCTTTGAGCATGCAACAATTTCATCACTCCCTTCTACACCTGGTACAAAATGTGTCATTTCCAAAAACGTGTGTGCAAAGTGATTTCATTTTCTAATTCTAAGCTTGAAAGTCTCTCCCTCTGTCGCCGTCACCACGGCCACCAGACATTTTTTGCTCTTCTCTTCTTGCTTTTTTCTTTTCTTTCACTGCTCCCTTCTACTTTCTGCTTTCTTATCGTCTTCTTTCTTTACTTCATTCGTTCCTTCCTTCTTAGCATCTTTGCAGTCTTCCGCATTTCCTTGTTGCTTTCTTTATTCTGTTCCTTCTGTTCTTCCTTCCTTTCTCCCTCCTTTCTCACCATCTTTCCCCTCTTCCTCCCCCTTTCGGATATCTTTACCCTCTTCCTGTCTTCCTTTCTTTCTTCCTTGGCCTCTTCCTTCTTTTTCTCCCATCTTTACCCTCTTCTAGCCTCCCTTCCTTATTTTTCACCGTCTTTGCCACCTTCCTTCCTTATTGCTCACCATCTTTGCCCTCATCCTTGCTTCCTTCCTTCTATCTTTCCGTCCATTCTTCCTACTTCTTCTGTCTCTTCTGACTTCCTTCCTTCCTTCTTTATTTCTTTCTTGTAGATGAGTCACTTCAGGTACTCTGTGTGCTTAATGACGAGGTTGCAGACTTTAACTCTGCTGCTGTTAGAGGCTGTAGGGTGCCCCCCTCACCCCCACACACCTCCGCTCTCTCTCTGTAACCCATGGCAACCACAGACAGATACTGTCCTTCCTGCAAGCCCTGCACCCCCACCTGAATACCCCCAGGTGTACAAGTGTGTGTGTGTGGAAGATTGAAATGAGTGACTGAAAGTGAAAATTTGCACATGTGTATGTGCGGTGCACACACTGTGTTTTACCACTAGCATTAGCGGGGTAAAATAATGACTCACACAGGGTCAAGCTCTTTGATGTCAATTTAACCTTAATGACAACTGTGAACAGCTCCTAGCGCTGGCTGCTATTTGCCGCTAATGTGGCTGTGTTCCAGTGCAGGGACTGTGTGGTCCTTATTACTGCTACGGTGACTACTTCTGAAGGCTATACCTGTTAATAATCCACTGCAGTCTTCTACTGTTTTTAAAGAGTGAGGAGCTGATTTGAACTGTTTAGAAATGGTATTATTATCATCAAGAAAGTATTCTTTACGGTTTATCAAATATATTATTTGCAGGGAGGTTTTTTCATCTGCTGGTGGAATAAAGTCGAACATAGTGTTAGTTCAGGCAGACCTTGGAGTCAGGCTCTGCATGCCATTGTGATCGCTCTGCTGATATCCTTCTATGCAACTTTAGCCACCTCTGCAAGCTGCTTTGCAACCCAGCCATCTATGTCAATTCTGTTGACACTGAATCTTCTGTTCTGTATTGGGGTTTCACTCTCGCAGGATCTTTTTAAGGGCTTGTTTGACACCAAATGGGATTCAGAAGTCAGTACAAAGATGACAACATTAATAAAATAAATAATTGTACATAATTATTAGTTTGGGACTGTGACAGTGGTTTGTTGCTATAGTACAAGTTTTCTATTAGGACACACCATCCTGGTGACTTGACAGAGATGGGTTTCAAATAATTTCTAGTATGCACCGAAATAGAAAACAGGAAAAAAACTGGCTCCTGGCTGTGATCACCTTTTTATTCGGTTTGCATATGTGAGCTGTTGTTCAGCTGGCTCAAAAAACACCAGCTGGGAATTTACAAAGGTCTTTTTTTAAGCTAACAGCATTTTTTCAGGATTTGGACTTTCAGGCAAATGCTGAAAGTTGGCTCTAAATTCGAAATTGAAAATGCTTTGCCATGTTGATTAATCTAATTTCCATCTCATGCTTAGTGACAAGTAAATCTAAAATTCTCTGATGTCTTTGTTCTTCTCCATCAGTCGGTTTATTCCACCCAAATTCATCTCTTTGTTGTCCACTTCCATCTTTCACCTCCACTCTTTAACAGGCAGGAAACATGACCCCGAAGATGCTATGAAGTTCATCCGCAAGCTGTACGAGCAGCAGGCCGTCAACCACAACAACCGGGAGACGTGGAAGACTCTGTACCCCCACTTCACCTGTGCCACGGACACCAACAACATCCGCAGGGTCTTCAGCGACGTGAAGGACACGGTGCTGCTCAAGTCTCTAAGGGACTATGGGATCATCTGAACTTTTACCAGACAATGAAAGCCAGGAGGAAAGATGGTTCGTGTCTCTTTGTGGACCTTTTACTTGTATGAGAGAAAGCCAAAATGGGATTTCTCTTTTCCACATAAAATTCCTTCTAAAGTGCCGAAGTCAGAACATCAGGCTTGCTTAATATTTTTGTGCCCCTAGTCCTCCTCTCATTCTTCATTTTAATTAAGATGCAAGTGGAGATTGAAAGCACTTTCCTTTCATCACCACGACTATCACAACTTTACTCTCATCCTCTTCTTCTGTTCAGGAAGTATTTGAAACACATGACGAGGAGCCAGTAAACTCTCTCGTTTCTCTCAGCTTGCAGCTTTTTTGCCCAATTTGATGTTTCTTTTTTAAGATGAAGAGGCGTTCGGGTCATGCCGTGACTGAATTGATCCATAATTGAAGCGGGAGCAGAGATGCTATGAAGTGCTGTGCCGCCATTAACAGAGTAATGACTTTTACAAGTGGAGATGGGGCCACACGCGAATGCAACACCACTGTCACACATTTTAAGTGCTTTATGTGTATCTTCCAGTCCCATTCAGGTACCGTAGAAGCCAATGCACACTCCAACGCAAACTGTAAACACAAAGCGTTACTGTTATGAGCTGTATGGGCAATATGAGTTACAAACTACTGCACTCTTCTTTATTACATGCCCTGAATGTGGGCGATTGTTGTCACAGCACTGTCCTTCATTGTTTCTGAAAAACACCCGCCAGCGTGCCAAAATCCCTATTGATTATAGTTATCTTTCACTGCCAGTATTTCTTTCATGTTATCTGTATTCAACACATCTGTTCAGCACAATCGCCGTCATTTGATGAGCAGAAATCTGCAACTGCCACCTGTTGAGTCAGCGCACAATGCCGTGACAGCACTATAGGACAACAGATTAACTTTTGACTTTAGTGGCCGTGAGAGTAAGTTGCTCTTAAATGATATAAATGTGGAAAGAAACTACAGACTATATGTTGGAGTGAATCTGGACTGAAGTAAAACTTGTATGAACTGTATAAACTCCAAAAGCCAGATGAAGGAAAGTTTAAAAGTATTGAGGTTTGTTTAGATTCACTTTTTTCAGTTTTTTTAACTTCTCATCTTCTCTTTTAACTAACAAACTTGCAGTTTTTTAGTCAAACACTAATTAAAGTGTTCTGTAAAGCAGCTTCGCGTTGGGAATCCATCTGTCAGAGACTCTAAATCCTGACTGGCTCCTATTGTGCTCTTATGATGCAAAAATAGCCAACTGTTTGCTTAATATTATGCCCAGAGTGTCCAAAAAATCTGCTATAGCTGGTTTAGGTACTTAAAGAGGACATCTTGTACTTTGTGATTCAAAAATGCTCCCTCACAAGCTTCGTTGTGCCACTGGCAACAAATTACCTCTACTTGCTGTCAAATTGTTCAGACAAGGCCACAGACATCCATCATTTCTGTGGTTTTTGTTCACTGGGTGTTTGGCAGATGAATGTATTTAAGGAGTTAACATTTTGCGCAAAGAACGGGATGCGAAATGCTATTGTTGTTTTAGCCTCCAGAGCTGCCAGCTGCTGGAAGCTGGCCAGCAAAACAGAGTGGGCTCACTGAGAGGAGTAAAGACAAAGACCTGAAAAATAAATGTCATGTCCCATGTGAATGTGTATCGTTCGGGTTTTTTTTTCAAAAATACAGCAGGAGATAGCCCTCTTAGCTTGACTTTTAAATGTCCAGTTCGCATACGGTAAGCTAGAGAAAAGCAGGTTTCTGTACTTGAAGTTGTCAAACACCAGTTTCTTCCAACTCTGCTCAATATTTCTGTCAACTCCAAACACAATTCATACTCTGTGTTAAAATCATCACCACTCAGAGAGTTGATTGTTTTGCGAACTTATTTTATAAAGTTAACGATGGTAAAAGATTAAAAAAAAAAAAAAAAAAAAAAAAAAAAAACTCAGCAGGTGATGCCTCATTTTGACAAAACTTTGTGTCAGTGCAAGTCAGCTGGAAGCACATTAAGTCCTTTGTAGGCTTTTATGTATTAGCAAAACAACTTTGTTTTTATATTTTTGCCTTGTATACTTTGAAAAATTTGGATTTGGGAGAAACTAACAAAATATTCAGTAATTTCACTACATTAACAGTCAATTTATATAATTTGCATAATTAAAAAAAGAAGTATTTTATCCAAGCTGGTAATTCTTGTCATTGGAGATACTTAATTCTTATAATATGTTAATGGTTATTGTGATAGCATGCCATGTGTGCATTCCACGATTATTGTGTTTCCACAACATCATTGTAATCCAAACAGCCATCCGAAGAAGTTTATCCAACATGTAAGTGCTTTAAACTGCAGTTTCTCTAACAGCCACTTGAGGCTCTAGGTAATAAACCCGACCAATATAGGATCTATTTGAAGTCCAGAAACCAATGGATGACTTCACCACGTCCTTCTTTTATCTACAGTCTGTGAGAATTACTGACACCAAACAAAGCCGCGTGGAAAAGAATATTAAACCAACCTTTTATGATATTAATCGTGTGTTTGAGTTCTTCTCTGTGTGCCTCATTTTATGCCGAGTGGAAAATGCCAGTGACTTTAATGACTTTAACTGACTTTGAAGCTAATATCAGCTCACAGTGGTGGTTCCAGCTGCTTTTTTGTTGACTGTATATAAAGTGTTTTGATCTTGACTCTGCTACATTTTTCAGATGTGGCAGCTATATTTTTACACCTTTGATGATGCCCTCTAACAGAAAAGTGTAATTCTACTGTACATGATAACTTCCGTGTTTGATTTAATTGTAACTGCTGTATTTTTTTAAACATTGTTGACCAACAGGATGTAAACTGTGTGTTTGAGCTACTGTGTGTGGTAGGTAACTATTTTTCAGAATTGGGAAACCTCTAATTTGGTGACAGTGAATTATTTTATGTAGAATCTGGTGGAGGAAGTGGACTTTTTTTTATAGTTAATATTAAAAAACCTCTAAACACACATTCCTGTTCTTCCTTCTTTCTTTGTGTCACTATTCACTGTGCAGCAGGCAGGTTTTGCACCCAGTAATAGAGATCGGTGGATCTAAATATCGATAGAATGGATACCAATGATGATATTGGTTTCAGATTGATACTAGCGCAATAGAAACAAAGTATCAACCCTAGGAAACAGGGTTTAAATACACACATTAGGGAAAGCGGACACAGCTGGGGGAAAATGAGACACAGCTGAACAGAATACTAACGAGAAGTGGACACAAAAGTGATCAAAAGCACACAAAACGAAAGACTGGTGAAATAAAACAGGGAAAAAATAAAACATGAAACTGACGAACACTAATGGAGACTTAACAACTAGACACAGGGGAAACCAGCTCATGGACCGACATAACCTATCCAGAAACTGTAACCCCACACAAAATCCAAAACATAATAACATAACAAAACATAACTCTTAACTTAGGATAAAGAACACAAAACTCAAAATATGGGTTCGAAGACTCAGGATCATGACACTCTTTGGACATGAGTAAGGACCCAAATGCAGACACAAAGCTCACTTACAAAAGGATAGACCAAACGCCGACATCTAGAAATAAACTACAACAGGTGTAAGAAAATAAACCTTCAAAATAAGACAGAAAGCAACCAAAAGACATGTAACTAATACTGAAACATGAAGAGTAACAATAGCATGACAGCAGAGCTGGGCAGGAGGAAATGAAGGAACTAGAAACACAGAGAAGCACAACAGAACCAGCAACTATAACAGGGACCTTCACAGATATGTCCAGAGTGAGCCGCCGTGTCTGTCTGCGTGATGTGTTTTCTCCGTGCAGCGTTGTGAGGCTCTGTCACCAAGACAAATAAGGTCTCACAGGCGTCAATCACACGTCTGCTGTTACCTGCTGTTTGCAAACAGAACAAAAACTGCAGGATTTGCATTGGATTGGCACATACACCACTCATTTTCACCGAGCAGCGTGTGTGTCTGAGTTTGTGTGTGTCTAAGAAACAGACTGCAAAAATTCCTTTGTGAACACTGGTGTCACATCAACAAAGGACCAAACTTTCACCTGTTTTCCTTCTGAAAATGCAGATTCGACAGCTGACAGTAGATCAGGCTTCACATGGTTAGATCATAGTCGCCTCATCTGTCCATCTGACTGCCACAACCAAAGCAGCTCCTTATTAGTCCGTGACAGCCTGCTTCCACAAACATTCAGTCACCATTTTTCCACTAAACTGTACACACAGCATACATATTTAACAAAAAGGGATACATTGGAGCACATTTAAGAGAAATGTAATTCTAACACACACAAATGGGGATGCATGCACAACCTCGCACTGCGCCTGATATTGGCTGTCCAAAGGAGGGTGATACCAGTGCTGTGGCTCAGGTGACTGTTTCATCCAGACGGCTTGACATTTTCAAGCATGCGTATGTGAGACGGGGCGGGGTAGGGGATATGTCTGGGTGCGCATGTGCTTGTGCATCTGTGTGTCAGTATATCTGCAGACAACCTCTGTACCTGGCTTTCTGAGAACCAGTTTGAGGACATTTTGGAGCTAGGGTTATAATTAAACTAAAGCAGTTTAAACACTTAGTTGTGATGGTAAATAGTGAACCTGTCTGTTAAAAGCACTGCTGTAGTTGCCATTGTGTTAGGGATGAAAATGTTATGTTCAGTTCCATCAGACCTCTAAACCCTAAAAAAGTGAGGCACTGAATCCACAGGCGCCCTGCATAAAACTGAAAGGCTACTGTGAGAGAAACTGTTATGTGAGTATAGCCTTTCAGGTCGCACATAGACTCTCGTAGTTTGAAAACTCCAGGACAGGGCCAAGGGATTCCCAGATGAGCATTTTCAGACGTGTTAGTACAAGAAAACTACTTTCTAAATTACTGTAATAATTTATACAAATATTTAATTGCCAAACGACCAGTGTTGAAGTCAGAAAACACACTATACCACATTAATTACAACACTGTGCTTTTCTTATCCTCCACATGCATTTTACAGTCAGTGTGCAGGATTGATGGGAACTTTGCAGCAGCTCTGCAGGATTTGAAGAAAGACTTCTGTTGGCCTTAGGCAGTTATTCTACCTTTTATCTTAGTAAGTCTTTTAAAAAAGGAAAAAATTAACTTTATTCCTACCTCGGCAAGCTGCAATGACTGACTTGAATCCATCACATGAGCTCACAGAATGAGGTCCAATTTTTGGGACAGAACCAATTTTACATGGCTGACATTTAAAACTGATTCCTGTGGGAGTGTGTGGGCGAAGCTTCCAAAAATTGGCCTTGCTGAGAAATGAAGGCTATAACAACAGGGGGGAAGCCAGGACCTTACACCCTTTACTCATAATGAAGGATTTGTGTATGTAAATCTCAGATGGCAAACAGACAGGAGTCAAAGGAAAAAGAAAAAACACAACCTAAATGTCTTAGTAAGGTGTTGGGCTACTATGTCCCACCAGAACTACTTCAGTGCACCTTGGCATTGATTCTACAAGTTTATGGAAATGTATTGGTGGTACGTAACCCCATTCTTTTTCCTATTTAGAGTTTTGATGATAGTGTGGTAGTGTTATAGATCCCCCATAAAAATACCTCATACTGCTGGGTCCATAAATATTTGTTTCCATACATTACTACAATGAATTTTAAATTAAACAACTCAAATGAAGTTAAAGTGCAGACTTTCAGCTTTAACTCAGTGGGTTGAACAAAAAGATTGCATAAAAATGTGAGGGGAAAAAAGCATTAAAAAAAACACAATCCCTTCATTTCAGGGGCTCAATGGTAATTGGACAAATTAAATAAGTGAAAATAAAATGTTCATTTCAAATACTTGGTTGAAAACTCTTTGCTGGCAATGACAGCCTGAAGTCTTGAACTCATGGACATCACCAGATGCTGAGTTTCCTCCTCCTCATTACTCTGACAGGCCTCTACTGCAGCAGCTTTCAGTTGCTGTTTGTTTGTGGGCCTTTCTGTCCAAAGTTTAGTCTTCGACAAGTGAAATGCATGCTCAGTTGGGTTAAGATCAGGTGACTCACTTGGCCGTTCAATAATATTCAACTTCTTTGCTTTAATAAACTCCTGGGTTTCTTTGGCTGCATGTTTTGGGTCGTTGTCCATCTTTATTATGAAACGCCGCCCAATCAGTTTGACTGCATTTAGCTGGATTTGAGCAGACAGTATGTCTCTGAACACCTCAGAGTTCATTCGGCTGCTTCTGTCCTGTCTCACTTCATCAGTAAACACTAGTGTCCCAGTGCCACCTGCAGGCATGCGTGCCCAAGCCATCGCACTGCCTCCACCGTGTTTTACAGATGATGTGGCATGCTTTGGATCATGAGCTGTTCCATGACTTCTCCATACTTTTTTCTTGCCATCATTCTGGTAGAGGTTGATCTTGGTTTCATCTGTCCAAAATGTTTTTTCCAGAACTGTGCTGGCTTTTTTTTTTTAAAGATTTTTTTTTTTAGTCCAATCTAGCCTTTCTATTCTTGAGGCTTATGCATTGCTTGCATCCTGCAGTCAACTCTTTGTATTTACTTTCATGCAGTCATCTCCTTATGGTAGACTTGGATATGGATACGTCTACATCCTGGAGAGTGTTGTTCACTTGGTTGGCTGTTGTGAAGGGGTTTCTCATCACTATGGAAATGATTCTGCCATAATCCACCACTGTTGTCTTCAGTGGAGTCCACCAGTGCTTTCTTTCTTTCTCGGGATGTAACAAACTGTAAATTTTGCCACCCCTAATATTGTAGTATTTTCTCAGATGGTTTTTTTTTTCTGTTTTCACAGATTAAGGATGGCTCGTTTCATCTGCATGGAGAGCTCCTTTGACTGCATGTTGCCTATTCACAGCAAAATCTTCCATATGCTAGCACCACACCTTAAATCAACTCCAGGCCTTTTATCTGCTTAATTGATAATATTGTAACAAATGAATTACCTACACCTGCCCATGAAATAGCCTTTGAGTCAATTTTCCAATTACTTTTGGTCCCTTTAAAAAGAGGGTGGCACGTGCTAAGGAGCTGAAACTCCTAAACCCTTCTTTCAATTTGAATGTGGATACCCTCAAATGACAGCTGAGAGTCTACACATTATGTCCAAGCTTATTTTATAACTATAACAGGAATATATTTCAGTAAACGGGTAAAAAACAAACTGTATATATTCAATATATGACTTGATTTCATTTTCATACATCAAATCATTTATTGACCCCTCATGCTGTATGGATGTCCTGAAAGAGACCACTCCTATTAGGACGCTTTGTTATAGGAAAAAGTCTAAACAAAATAACTTTGTATTGATTTGCAAGGCACCCTTCCCACTCCATTGCATAACAGGGCTCCTCTCACTGTAGAGATCAAGGGTGCAGATTTGCCCTTTGATATATTACCTGTCTATATCTGCCTTCAGTTGCTCCCACAGACATACCACTGCTGCGCTGATCTAACTCCCTGTGTCGGCTGACATGTGCTCGCCTACCTCTGATGCTGAGCGCTGGGTGAGAAGTCCAGCTGCTTCCAGCACAGGTGATCTCCTGCGGAGAAGCAGAGCTAAGATGTGTAGTGCTGGCTGTCCAGTGGGCTCTCGTAGGATGGATTTTGCTGCCTGGTTTGTTGCTATGGACTGCTTAGTACTGATAAGGGCTGGTCAAAGCTTCCATTTCCTCAAAGCAGAGACATACCTGCTGCGTACTTATCAAACACATGCTGCACACACACAGGTGCACATGCAGATTGTCATGCAGCTGCAATCACAGCAATAAACTGCTGAAATTACGGCATAAAATAGCAACTACAATGTAAATAGATGTAGAACACAGTGAAAGCCCAACACAAAAAGCTCTGCAGCAAAGTTTCCAGCATTCAGAAAGGTGCAGTTCGTACCAAACGCCGACTGTCGAAGCTGTAGTTTGTGATGTTGACCTGGACTGCACCGCTGCACGTTGTAAGATGTTGCTGTCATTGTGTGCCCACCCTGTTCCTTTACGCTGTGGCAATGGAGACGTGTTTCTCAGCGGCTCTTTTCAAAGTCGTTGCAGCATGAGGGTACAAATAAAAAAAAGGTGCTTATCAGCACAAGAAATGAATCAATTTGCCAGCATGAATCACTACTCGCTTTCCCAAAGCAGCTCCAGCGTTTGCAGCAGCAGCTGGCCCTTTGTCGCCTGCTTCTCCCTCGCTGTGTGCCGCTTCACACACCCATTGGTCAGCCCTGGGGGAGAAATCTATTGTGTGAATACTGTATGTCAATAAATCCTGCAAGAGCTTAACCTGATCTGAAAAGGAGTATTTGATTGTTTCTCAGAAGTCATTAACAAGACTTTTTTTACTCGGTAATAACATCCAAAGTAATTTGTCTCTTCACGTTTCAGCGCAGTTAACGGTGCAGCCGCAGAAATGGAAACGACGAGGGAAAAATTACGGCATTTCTGATTGTGAAACGAAAATCTGACAGCAAATAAAACAGAGAAGAAGGAAAATGGCTTTTCTGATGTGCCCTCTGTTCAGGAGCACCTGCGGATTGGACTGCTTCTTGCGCATTAATGAGTTTTAAAGAAACTGCTGCGGGGTCCTGGTTTATTAATGTAGAGAAGAGAGCAACACAAAATGTTCCCAATTAAAATGAAGATGAATTGCAGCAGCGGGTGCCTGTTGTGGCTCTACTTTTCTATCTCTGCCATACAGACAGGTCATTAGGCACTAAAGGCTGCTCTGGTCCCACGGTGGTGAAGCCTGAGCGCATCACATCCCTCTCAGAGAGCTTTACTGTACCACGCTCTGGGCGGACAGGAAGGAAATATGGACTCTGAAGTAATCAGGGTTTGACGCTGCTGACTTACTTAATAAGCCTAATTCAATTTATGGAGTGTCCTACTGATATTCTGTGTTGTAGTTCTCAGGAAGTGTCATTTTTCTGTTTGGAGTCTCACATGAGTGAAGGAGTAAAGAGGAGTAAAGACTCTGTACAGCAATTTTGCTGTTGTAGCATTGTAGCAAGACCATTTACAAACACCCTCTTGTGTTAAGATAATGAGATTTTTGCACCAACTTAATGTTACGTTTGGACTCTTAAGCGTTATATTTCTCCTCATTAAGTGAATTCTAGTCATAACCTTTAACTGTAGGTTTCTAAAAAGCTCCTGCTTCCTTTGTCGCCTTCTTCCGGTAACAGAACTTTTTCTTTTGGCGGATAGTGTTTCCACGGTTACCCTGCATTTCAAATACCCGGGGAGAGCTACCAATAGGTACTGGGGAAAAACAAAACCACTGTCCTCCCCATGTTTTGGTTACGCCACCCAACCTTCATTTTAAAATGTCCTATCTGATGACAGACTGAACTGCACTGGGAATGTGGTGACACACCAAGTGCCAATGGTTTCTCAACTATACAGGCACCACAATCTGGAGTTAACATTACTTCACAGTGATGAGTTTAAGCAAAAAAGTAGCTTTTTCCCATTCAAACAAACAATCACACACACAAAAAGATCAAATTCTTAAAGCTCAGATCAAGGGTAATGCCCTATAGTACCCTAAGTGTGTCCTTTCATATATCACCTGTCTGTTTCGGCACTGAACTTTCCAGAAAGGCTCAACCTGGTTTGATATTTTTAAATAATTTGGGATTAATAGTTCTCAAAGAGTTTTCTTTGGACATTAGTTTGTCTGCGTATCTGACCATTTTCAGAGGATTTTTTAAAAAGCCACTTAACACTGACCCATGAATCATTCAAGCATAAAAAGGCACATAACTCAAGGGGTGAACCAGTGTTGTGCCTACACATAAAAGACAACTTAGGAAAGAAATTATTTTTAAATATCTTCAGGCAATTTGTTACCAGCAGATAATTTGTTCGCAATTTTTTAGTTGGATCAACAAAAAAGGTCAAAGCTAACACAAATTTGACAGGCATAAAACAGCATAAAAAGGTGATTCACAAAGACCTATAAGCTAAAAACCTGGCATACTGCCTTAAAAAATTGACTAAACTGGACAAATGGAGTGCTTCTTTCATGGTTTAGGGCTACATTTCAGGCAGTGGTGCCGGGATCTTGTCAAAATGTAGAAAAACAACTGCTTTTGATCCACCATGCAATACCATTTTGAGTAACTGTCAGACTGCTGACAACTTTATTTTTCAGCATGAGTGATCTCAAAACCACCGCCAATGCAGCGAAATCATACCTGGATAGGAAAAACACACACAATGGAAATATATCAGTCATGGATTGGCCTCCCCACAGCCCATAGCAACTTATAAATACATATTTATTCAGATCTTTGTGGCATTTGTTGCCGGGGAAAGGATGGAAAGTTCTGCTCTGCTGCCACAGCTGAAGGCCTCACTGCTGCAGCACTGGAACTGGATCCTGTATGGCCAATGGACTGCTTCATGGGCTGTAGCATGGAGGGTGCTTTTGTGTTTTTCTCCTGCTGAGTACAGGTCATTTGGCATTACAAAGTCCAAAGAAGAAGAGCTTTATTTCTGCCATGCTCTTAAAACTTATAAGTAACTCTCATAACACATTTAACCCTTTAAAGTGAACCATGAATTGGTTTATTGAACCTTCTTACAAATAAAAATGCCAATTAAAACATTTATTTGCATATGTTTTTAATTAATTGTGCAATTTCTTTAGGTTTGTTTTGTGTGGTGATATAGACGTCAAAGAAACTTTCAGGTTTTAGAAAGTAGGACCTTCTGAGTTGGCAACAGTTTGTTTATTTAAAGTGAATAAATGAACAAGCAGTGTAAAACAGTCCACAGTGTGTCATTTCTTCTGTGACCATTTCCCAGCTCCCGTGCAGTGTATCCGTCCCGTGGTCCGTGGCGAGAAACACAACAAAAGTGCTCAGCTCCCACCACACGCTCCCTTAGGTTTCCTGGTAAAATGAGACGCAAAGGTAAGAACACTTTTTCCACAACGATTGACAAAGACTGATCACCTGGCGAGCTGGAGTTACTGTGTTCCTCCAGCGTTGATTGAAGCTCAGCTAAGTAGTGAGCCCGTGACGAGGATGATCAGTATCAGGTGAGTATGATAACTTGACAGGTGTGGCTTGCTTCAGAGCGGGAAATTTCTCCAGGCCTGGTGTTGCACAGAAACCAAACACACGAACACACATTATGTTTAAGACCTCAGGAAACCTGGGTCCAGCTCTGGTATTACCACATATTTACTACTGTGCAAACTCTGTTTTTGCTGTATTTCCATGTATATTTGCACATGTTTCAATAAATCACTGCAACTAATCCACATTTTCCTTGCAAAATATAAAGAAATGAGCGATGGCTCAAACTTTTGCATGGTCGTGCACACTGAAACTTTGGCCATTTTTAATAAATATAATAGAAACGTAGAGAAACAGAATGGGTTTCAAATTCTTTAGAAGATGTTATCTGAGGTGTGAGATGAAACAGAATGAAAAACAGTGTTTTTATTCTAAAAGAGCAAAGGCATTTGCAGGTAAGGGAAGAATTTATATAGCACCTATATCAGACATCACAAAGTGCTTTACAACAGAAAGACGAGTGTGCTTTAATAAAACTAACTTTATTCTCCATGAAAGCATCAAAGACATATATTTTTGCATCTTCTAAAAAGGATCTGAATAGTATTTTTCAAAATCACAAATAATTTGGACAACACAAACAAAAAGCACTTCACTCCAACAAGAAAACACAAATTAACAAATTAAATCAACAAGATGCAGGCCACTGAAACACAGCCTAATACAGAGACGCAAGAAGGCTAGATATTTAAATGAAAGCATGCGTGGTAGCGAGGTGAATCGGGAACACGGGCCGATCTTTTATCCTTTCTAAGCCTACTTGTCTAAATGTATACTGGAAGCAGACATAAAGTGCTTTGAACCTTGACAATCGTTTAAGAAAAGAAGCCTAAACCTAATGTTTTCCAGACTAAAACATCATAAACGCAATTCCTTTTTGACTCATGAAACTGAAGACATAAATGAAAATTAGTAGCGGTAACGTCAGAGCATTTTTGCTACACATTTATTTAAACCATTTTCAGAAGCCAGAAGAGGCAAAACAGAGAAGTAACACTCAAGAATAAATGTCGGAAAAATCATTTTCACCACTATTTTATACCAAAGACTTTGATATGATAATCTGATATTTAAGTGATTAGAGCGTTGTCAGTCGGCCACCAGTTGCTCCTGACAGCTCAGACGTTTCCACTTTATTTTCATGTAATAGACAACAAAGTTCTGCTCTGCTGCTGTGATATCTTTGTGAATCATAAGAGCGTTGTGTGTTTTTTACTTTCTTTGTCTGTCACTCTGCAGGGTGCCACTCTGATCACTTCATCTAATGGAGCACAAGTCAAAAGGGATGGAGGGAAGCAGAGAGAAAGCGAGAGAGATTGCAGAGCATGCTCTTATCTCCCCTGGGGCTTAATCTTACAGCATCGCACACACACTCACACAGAATTATCAATTATGTATACATAGAAATATATCTAAAGTCTACCTTGCCTCCTCCTTTCACTCCCTTGAAGGTATCTAACAGCAAAGTTTCAAAAATGTCTTCTCTTCCAGCTGGCCAGACACTCGGCGAGCAATACACTGTTTACCCCATTATCGTCCCTGACCGCTGACACCAAATCAAATGGAAAAGTCTATACACATATATTTGTAGCCGGGGGAGACGCTGGCAAGATATGAGATCCACATCAGGTCAGCAGCTTGGCGCTTCTAAATGGAGAGGTTTTTGTCTCTGTGGCCCACTCCTGTCCCTGAGGGAATGCATTGTCTGGTCTGCCCCGGTTTGGAGCTGCAGTTCAGTCTCTAAAATGCTTTAAAAGCTCCTGGTTGTAGTAATCTGAAAGCGTAACCCGGTTTTCTCTGAAATGCTGGGGAGATGTGCAAAGTAGGTTTGAAAATGTGTGTTTATCATTAGCGGAGGTAATTTTGTTCTCAGACCATTTAATCTGCAAATTCATTATAATTGCAAGATTGCACAAAAACAAAAGCTTCTTACCTCGAATCAAAGGACATCATGCTTGCTGCCAAAAACACCAGACAACTGACTGCTCACTGTTCCTTACTTTCCTGTTGCTACGCAAGTACGTGGTTTGCATTGCTGGTGTCAGATTTACCGTCAACATTATTTTTCTTATACTGGGACTTTATTTTCATGCAAAGGCACACAAAAGCATATTTTCATTACAAGATGGAAACAGCCAGTTGACTAAACCTGACTGCTGCTGAGATGAAGGTGGTTATGGCGAGTAAATGTTATTTGAGCTCCTCTCCAGTGACAGACGTTGATATTCCAAGCAGTCTCTGACAGTTATTTTTCTTGTTATACTGCCATGAAGTACATCCATAAAACTGTGAATCAAAGATGGCTGCAGTAACTGTTACATCAGCCACTGCTTTGTGATTCTCCCTTTTATCGTTAGCAAATGCTAACGTCCATCTAGGGGCGCCACAAGTGGGGGAAGGAAAAAAACCCAGTATCTTTAATACTTAGCTATTATTTCTTAACATGAAAAGTGATTTAACTGTATACCCAAGCCTACGAAAAAATATTAATACTTTCCTAAGTCTCCCTACCACCACCAACACCTCCTCTTGCTGATCAGATTATACCTTCTGTCTGGGGGGATGGACTAGTTTTCAGACGTGACGCCAGAAAGCATTATCAACATGTTAAAACTACCCAAACGTGACAGAGGTACAGTGAAGATAATGTGATGAAAAAAGTTGTGTTTTACTTTAGTTATCTTTCAGTGTTGTGTTATCCTGCTAACTTGTTTTTGAATGGTAGTAGCCGTTAGTCTAACATGGTTAGCTAATAAGTCAAGCTAGTTTTAAAATCAGTTAAAATACAGTAGCATTGGGGGTGGGGGGTAAGTTTTAATAGAAAATAGTTATAAAGGTTATTTCACCCACCTTACATTACTTACTGAAATTTATAAAGATTGAATCTATTTAGCAGGTTTTACATTTGTCAATATTTTTTTAACCTCTGGTTAGCTAATGTCTGCCCTGCTTGTAGTCAGTGTTGCCAACTTAGCGACTTTGTCGCTATATTTAGCGAGTTTTCAGATCCCCTTAGCGACTTTATTTTCTAAAAAGCGACTAGCGACAAATCTGGTGACTTTTTCTGGTGTTATTGGAGACTTATTTATGACAACTTTTTCACGTGAAAAGGCGTATTGCTCTTACTCTCAACAAGCAGCGGTGCTGCCGTAGGCACCTCACCTGTGCCAAAGCGCTCACGGGCGGAGGATAGTCCTCCCCCAGCTGCTATCAGGGCAGGAGATGTTCACACCTATGCGTCCAAACTGCAAATGAATCGCGCATGAGCGAAGCCGCTGCTCCCGCACTGACTGTAACACAGTCAGTTCTTCTTTTACTCTTATGCTGTTTTGTGGATCACAAGGTTTAAAACTACTTATAAACACACACACACACACACAAAGTAACTCCACCAGAGCGCCTATTTCGGGTCACTTTTGCCGGTCCAAGCCCGGATAAAGGAGCAGGGTTGGAATTGTGACATTAAAAAACAATAATTGCTAAGAGAAATTTAATTTGTAGTTCTAAATAAACTCTAAATGCATTTAGGATGTTTTAAACTCACATTATGTCTCTTCCACGATGTTATTTCTCTCTCCAACAATGTAGGTTACAATTACATTAGCATGACCAATTATGCAAATTAGGCAATGACGTCATTTAGCGACTTCTAGCGACTTTTAGGACAGCCAGTAGCGATTTTCCCTACTGAGGAGTTGGCAACACTGCTTGTAGTGAACGTGCTATTTCTTTTCCACCTCTTCATGTATCATAATGTTAGCAAAGTTCTGTGTTTATAATGTTAATCTTTAAATCAGTGTTAAAGTGCACATAATGAATATTAATATTAAATTATCACATTCTTACCGATACAGTTACAATACTGATAAGCTTGTAAACCTACATGGCTGGAATGTTCTGGCTTTCCGCCTGGATTCAGATAGGCTGAATTTTATGAATATAGCAGGGTGCACACACATTCACACAGCTGTTTTAATAATACACTAATGTACAGTCATTTTTATTTAACACTCATACCACTGATTTGTCTACACCAGCTGTATTTAACCTCTATATTTTTCTAATTTTATAAATGTATCCTCTTTTCTGAAATCATTCGTTCTGCTGCGCATTGTGTTTCTAACTAGATTGATAAGCCTCGGATTGACTTATTGAGCTGATAACCACTTTTGCGTGACGACTTAGCCTGATTGTCAGTGCCAGGGTAAGCGAAGCCTGATAACATAAAGATATTCTGGGTATGCTGAACTTGTGTCATAGTACGGAGAGAAAGACAAAGACTATGAGGAACGACAGGACTGTATACACATTAACAACTAACTGGGGTTGGAAACAGGATGGAAACCAGACACAGATGAAAGTAATCAAAGCAACCACAGCAGTAAGACACAAAAGCCAACAAACCATCGAAGAACAGGACAGAACAGAACAGGAAAACATAAAACCCAAGGATCAAAACCAGGAACTTAGTTTTGGGGTGCAAGGGTGGAGCGACAAGTAGGGATGGGATTTCGATTCCATCATAGATATCACTTATTGATTCTCACTGAGTTCTCATTGGCTCTGCCTTGAGAGTCACCGCCATCTCTAAGCAACATGTTAATGAGATTACATTTGTGCCAACTAATTGCATGCTGTGTGGTCAAACATTTGTGCATATTGGAGGTATTGCTGACTGTGTAGATGCTTGTAAGGAGCCGAAGTTGAGTTAGTGGTATAATGCAGTTGTTTCTATCTTGAATGCAGTTTCACTTTACCATCACACTCTTGTCCTTTTGTGTAATGAAAAAAAAAAATCTATATCCACGCTGTTGACTGTGCCACTATTTCCTCTGTCGGCACACGAACTAAAATTGGCTTACTGACAATTGTAAATGGAACTGTGATAAGCGGGATCAATAGGTAGGCAGACTAACGATTCCAAGGATTTGAACTGGGAACTGGTTCTTGTAGAGAACTGGTTCTTGACTCCCATCCCTACTGTTAACACAGGATGGTTAACACAGTAATAAAATGTCAGAATTTTATCAAGTAGACATGAGAGTTTAAATGGGGAGTTGGGATTAACATGACTTAGTCTCTAGTGGTCACATAAGGAACTGAAGTTTTTGGCATTTTTCAGCCCCTGAGTGTGGGTGACACCACTGGCTGCTGATGGCAATCATGGACTAGAATGGCAGCAGAGTTCTTTTACTGCATGTTTGCATTTATGCAAATACATTCATGTGTTTTCCACGTCTGATGCACACGTGTGTGATTGAATGTCAAAACTGTTGAGGGTACGTGAAACCTCTCGTTGTGTGAGTACCGTGCAGGCTCCTGAAATGCGATAGAGGTAATTACTGCATTCAGCGGTGCTTGTAGAAAATGCAGATAACACCTCTCAGGGAGGACTGCATGGCGCTGCTTTCCCTTTCTGTCCTGGACAATTAATAGCTAAGGAGAACAAGACGCTTCTTGAGGGGTTGAAGACTGTAATGGAAAAACTAAGGCTTGCTCTTCACCGATCCTTTGTGCCCCTCTGTATTCATAACTTATTAACATAAAAAGTTTATGCATTTTAAAAAGGATACATACACAAGTAAAGCCGGCAACACCTTGACATTTACACATTTTACTTTCACTGTAATCTTTTTCTTTCAGTGTTTTCATAACCTAATTACTTTTAAAACCTTTACGTGTCTGTAATTACTCATAATTTTGCACCCACACAGTTTGCATCCTCTTTGTAGATACATGGCATCGTACTCATTTGTAGTAATTAGCACAATTAAGCCATTGCCATGGGGCTTTTAGCTGATGTTGTGTAACAACAGTTGATTAGGCTTAAGTTCTTCTATTACCAGCCTAAAAGGCACCCAGTACAATAATTTTATGTTTTTTATCCTTTGGGAGTTTGAGCCACTGGTCACACGCTTGATGAGAAGAGCCAAGCTGCTCTTTTTGTCTTAATAAATAGTTTTCTTTCTCATGCGTACTCCTCAGAACTAATAATAAGTATTTTTATGGGGGGAAGTTTATCACAAATGCACAACTTGTGTGTACTGCTAATCTCCACTTCTCATGTCCCCTCAAAAATCACATTATGCTCATACTTTCAGAGATCCTTTTGGAATTTAAAGTACAAGAGTTTTCAGTTTCCCAAAGGGAAACATTTCTTTTGGACCTTCCCAAAGTCCAAAATAAAAGTTTCTGGGAAATACAGTTATTTATTTTCTTACTGACAGCTAAATAAGAAGCTACTTGATTAATTTGGGGAGCAATTAGTGTTTGAAAACTGGAGAGTACACAGCTGCAGTGTTATGATGAATCATTAACAGTAGCTCCTTCTCAGGGGGGTTTCTTACACTTTAGAGATATCATTAAACTGTCTTAAATATTTATATTTTCTGCATTTGACCTGATAAATGTGCCTTATTTTGCTGAAGGTAGAACATCGGAGAGGAGAAAGAAGTCTTAAGAAGTTTTTTATATATTCTGCTATCCTTTTCTTGCCATGACCTTTGTGTCTTTTAAGGCCAATTTGTGGTTACTGGGCCTGTGCTTGGTTATGATCTGTCTCTGCTTATTATCTCTGACAGTAAGAGAGGCTTTCTGTCAGTTCAAAATATCCCTTTATGGCCAGATAACTTTTTAATCTACTTTGACTTTTGCTTTCTTCCTCTTAGTGTTCCACGTTATTTCATTGCATAGCAGTGTTGTTGTGAGACAGTTCAGCGTGTGTGTCGAGGAGGCAGTTAGTCTCACCAGACTTTTTTTAGTTCATGTCCTGGGTTTGGAGGTTTTGTTTTATACCCTCTACTATCTCTGTGAGGAAGAGCACAGAAACAAGGAAAGGCTGTTTCTGTGCTGGAAGATTTGACTTTTAAAGCTTAGTGTGTTCCCTTTTAGTGTCCCTTATTTGACCCAAGGGCACCAAACTACATTTGTTTGGCTGTGGAAAGCGTTAGTGCCTTATTTCTGTTTCTGTCTGTTTTGCTTTGTGCGGTGACTTCTAGTCTTGTCATTGCTTTAAGAGTTCCAGGCAATAAGCAGAAATTCCATTAATTCCATCTTCCAGATTACATCATCAGTCAGGATCAGTATAATGAAAAGAAGACTGGATTGACTGGGATCCCCCTGCTCTTCCATTCACATATGTAAAAAGCCATAGAAAGTAAGCAACATCAAAAACATGATGCATGGAAAAGAGCAGGCATCAATGACAACAGAGCTGGGGTGGAAGTGGGTTGCAAAGCAGCTTGCAGACCGCATCAGTTATCTTACGAAGCTAAAGCTAAATAGTGCAGCAGGTTTGTGATAAACAAGTGCATGTGTAGAAGGACATCAGCTGAGCCATAAGCTGCTTTGGGTTTGCTGAGTTAGCGCAATGCTCATTTTTTCTCACTTTAGATTTTTCATAAATTTGTGCTAGTAGGCAGGTTTTGTTAAACTAAACTAATTGCCACTTGGTTAGATGAGTGAGTGGCATTTAACTTTTGGCTTGCTCAAAAGAATCTATGGTGATGTGAAGACCAGAATCAGCCAGGCAGCAGCATTTGTCCAGGTGAGGAAAGTCTAGAGTTCCAGGTAGATCTGCCAACACACCAACTCAAACATCTGCACCGAGCAAAGTTAAGACTAATGTGTACCAGTGCCCATGACAGATCCTCTCACTCTAATAGGATGAAAAGACATACCATCATCAGTTTGTGTTGATGTAGCAGACAGACCAATGGCCCATAGTAGACGAAATCTTGGGAAGGAGATGGAGATGGCATGGACACACCCTGACAAAGTTGGTAACTAATATTATAAGACAATCCCAAAACTGAAACCTAAAGAAAGTGGAGACCACTGGGAAACACCTGGCAGACAAAGCAAGAGGACTGGGATGGGAATGTGTGGTACGGGAAACTGAGGACAGGTGGTGACGGCAGTCAGTTATCAATGGGTTGTGCTCCGGGACGGGAAAAAGGTCCTAACTGATTAAACTGATTGAACTAAACTATTAAAAAAGCATTGGGTTGCACTGATTCTCTATAGACTTAATTTGTCACCTCACGTAACTTTTAGCTCCACTCGCTAGCTGTGAATTCACTGGACTGACATCAGTGCAAATCAGACATTACACAACTTTGGACTATAGTTCTGTCAGCTTAAAAACGTATCAACTACATGCAACATTAATGCTCATCTGCACCTCTGTGAGGTAGTGACTTATGATGTGAATCGGATATTAGGCAAAATAATCAGCAGGCCAAAAAGCCAAAATGGCAAAATAATGAAAAGGCAAAGTAAGAACCCAGCGAATTAGTCAGTAAGTCAGTTTCTCATTCTCTGTATTATTTCTGTGAGCCAGCCACAGTGTGTGACTGCCTATTTAGCCTAGAAGCTGCCAGAGTTTGCAGGAGTTCTTCGGTTCCTTTCTGAGGGGAGTAATGAGAATTCAGGGACAGATGGTGTGTATGCAGTGGCCGATGTTTCTACCAGCCTATTCTAACACCTGGGAGCCAGAGAGAGTCTGAGTGCCACACACTTTGGATCCCCGGGTAACAATCTGCCTAAGCATCACATTATTGCACTGTCCTGGGGAACAATGCGTGGCTCCTCATGCAGTGGAAATTAAAATAGATGATTCAAGTCTCCTAAATGTACACCACATGCATAATATACGAAGAACTGAGAGCGTTCATTTTTAATGAGAACCAGCTGTCCAGACTGTTCAACGCTTCCCTCTACCATTTAGTTCGACTCTTTTCTGCGTTAGCGTTACCTCAGCCTGTTTTGCTATCTGTTTTGTTTTGATGTTTGTAAAGTTGTGACTTCTGCCGTTTTATTTTCATCTTAACATAGCTTAGAAACTACAGAAAAAATAAGGTTCTGGTCAGAAATGTAAGACTGAAAAAGAAAAGAAAAAAGAAAACCCACACACAGCCTTTGTTCTTGTCCTTTGTCTGGGTCCAGAGCCGCAGGAGGAAGTGGGAATAATGGCGCTGTGGACTGGTGCAACATCACCAGGCAGAGCAGCTGTACAGCACACTAAATGATGCGTCATTATAGCGATTCCATAATGGCGTTGTAATTGGGCCCGGGCGGCATGGCAGCGCCGTTTTATGTCAATCATTTCTCTCACTGGCACTCTCTGTCCTTCCTGCCCTCCCTTCCCCCTTTCAGTACCTGTTTATCTCCCTCTCAGTTCTCCCTTCCTTCTGCTCATCTTCCATTTTTGCCATGCTTTTTGTCTTTTCAGCCATGCTCCTCTTTTTCCTTTTCGATTCATTGAGAACAATAACCATGTTGGCTTATAAGTGGAGGAGGCTGAGGCCAACTATACTAATCACAGAATCTATATCGGTCATCTCCTGTGATTGCCAGGAAAGGGTTTGTCGGAGATTGAAATATGTGCACAATGGCAATTAAGAAACTTAATTCATACTGGCCAGGCCTCCTACACAGTGTGATGCATACACACTCAGAGGTGAGTCAAAGGCTAGAAAGCAGTGCTGGGTTTAACAAATGCCTCTGAGCACAGAGTCAAGCTTTTTCTCCTCCATGTGTCAGTGGAGAGCATCTCTGTTATCGGTTTTTCTAAATATTATTGTTTATAAACATTAAATAGGCATGCAGCGGAAATCACTTATGAGATACTAGTTTTACATAACCAAAACAGTATAAACACTATTGTTGCTTAAATTATGTTTAGAAAAAAGCTTTTATTGGAAATACAATATGGTCATAAAATAGGTAATGCTGTAACAATGTTATCTATTATACTGAGTTAAGTGGGTCATTACATCATAACTGGGTGATTTTTCTTGAAGTAGGAGTAAGAGCACAGCGAGTTTGGTAGTTGGCCCATATTTCACATGCAACAATGCCACACCAACATATTTAGTTTGTTTAAAGGACAGAAGCCACTGCAGCACATGGTGCAAATGATAAAGAGAAAGTTTAGTTTGGGCTTTTTTTTGTACTTTTATGGGTCCCAGAGGTGATTTAAAGCAAGCATGTGTACTAAATGAAGCCCATAAACGAATCTCAGTCATTTCTTCAAAGCAGGGAATGTAACACTGATCAGTGCTCAATATTAGCTGATACCCAAAGCCGAGCTTTGGGGGACTAAAATGACTAAAATGGGTTAGATTGTTGCTTTCTTAATTATATAGTATTTGGAATTTAAAGATTTTTAAAGGCCTATAGTTTGTTTGCTGCAGTGTGAATCAGTTGATGAGTTTGTAAATTTGTAGTTTTTCCCCTTTGGTTTACTTTAACACAGAGAAAAATAAAAAACAAACAAAACAAAAAAACAACCCAGAGTGATGTTAAAGCTGAGTGAATGCTGACCCCAGCCCAGCAGCCAGACCCTGAACCTCAACAGGTAACAGATGGATGAGCAGTGAGGCTGTAGCCGCCTTTTCAACCTCTTCATAGTTCTCAAGTAGAATCAGTGTGAAGACCTTGGCTTTGTGCTGTTGGCTTTGCATTCATATCTAAATGCTAAGATCATATGTGTCCTATGTGTTTATTTTGTTAATGTCAAGGCCGAGTGGCCGGCGTGTAAAAGTGAACCCAAAAGCAGACTCAATACACGGCTGTTTTGAACTCAAACTGATTTTTATTAAACACAGACATAGTCAATAGTAGAATGGAGAAGGGAGGAAACTTCAGAGGCTGGATCCACTGTAACAAACAGGAGCGGTATTATTTCCAGTGCAGGAGATATCAGGTAAGTTTTATAGTAAGGTGAATTAAGAAGGTTGCTTACTTAGCAAACTGGTGAACTAAGGCTATTGATGGAGGGTGACTCTCCGGGCGCAGTGGCACTGTGAGCAGCGAGTGAAGAAAGATGTCCGACCTTATTTTCCGGGTGGTGGATGGTTACAAGTGAGTAGTAGGCAGGTGAGTTTCCAGATTCTCTACAGGAAGTTGAGTGAACCAGCTGGCAGGTAAGATTCAGGCAGGCAGTGAGTTGGACCAGTGTCAGATGAAACCCAGGTAAGTGCAGAGGGAAGTGGATAATGATCCAAAGGTGCAGGAAACTGGAGACAAAGCGCATGAGATTAAACAAGGAAACACTTGGATTGAACAAAACACAGAGGCCAATTTACTGCTGCTGTTTAGCTGACGATCTAGCGAAGAGTGGAGTCTGAACTGGTCCTTAAGAGGGCCACGTTGATTGCTGAGAGAGACCCAGGACTCTGCCCGGGGGCGGGACCTGAGCTTCACACCAAGGACGAAAGCATGCATCAGAACAACACTGACACCCCAGATCATTGACAGTTAAATGGTGCTTATGAGACGGTGTGTTTCAGGTTATTTTACAGAGAAATGCAGATGTAATGTAATGAGCAGCATAACAAATTACTACCTCCTGGGAGTAATTAAGTAAAGTAGTGCATTAAGTTTAAGAAAAGTGTGCTGTGTAACGACTGCAACACTGATCACAGCAAAGAAATACCTCCGGCATGCACAAACATTTGACCACACAGCATTCAGTTAATTTGTGTGAATGCAATATCTTTGATATGCTGCTAAGCGATGGAGGTGATTCTCAAAGCGAAGCCAGTAAGAATTGATAAGGAATAAAATTGATTAGTCACATCAATAATGGAATAAGAAGTGCTAAATTCGCATCAATTCACATCAACAGTGAAAACGTTCAGACTGCTTATTGGCCAGTGTGTCTGTTTTGTTCTGGGGTGGGAGCGACAACAAGGTCCTGTGTTCTGGACTAATGGATAACAGGGCAAATTCACTTCTAATGTTCATATTTAACTTTATTTTCTGGTAAAGCTCTACTGCAACTAGCGTAAAGCTGATAGTTGGCTCAAATCACATTCTCACCTTAAACAAACCGCTCTGGAGTTTGTTTGGAAGTGGATCGAGACCACCTCTTCCAAAGGTTGTTTTGGTCAGCACACGCGAGTGTGGTTATCCACCTTCACATCTGGACAAATGAACCCACACCAAGGGGGAAAATGAACCAGAGTTTAACAAACGAAACAGTGCAGGTGTGAAAACACTCTTAAATATCGGATACAGTAATTGAGCAGGGCCAGGTATCTCACTGTTACCATTAACTTTTTTTATTCATAGATACATATCTTTTTATAAACAGCTGAAAAGAGTAAGTAGAGAAGGTAAAGTTAAAATACTCTATCTTACCGGCATAGCCTATGCCACTTTCTCTCTATCCTCAAAGGGGACCAGTGAACTATCCCTTGTGGATGGTGGAAAGTCTTTTTGTGTCATTCTCGTTAAGTCAAAAACTAAATGGTGCTTTTGAACCATCATACTTTAGAAAAATATCTCTCCTCGATAGACTAATCTTCATCTGCAGAGGCCTTTAGTTCAGTGGCTGTTGCCATCTTGTAAACAGCTCACAGATGTTCACTGTAATTTCGACATGCATGGTGGCTTTGCTCCTAAATGTGCTTCCCTCGGAGCAGTGAACTGGATTTTCTGATGGTGCAATTTTCTAAAAGTGCCCACCTGCTTTTTCTTGGTTCTCTCTGGGATTGTGGCTTTTAGTATTTATGTTTAAAGCTAAAAAGTTTAAAGGCAATTACAAAGACCTTAATTGGCTTAATTTCAAACCGAGTGATGACACCTGCAGAGAAATGACTCACATTGTTCTGCCATCACATCATTTCCTCTTGATTTGAAGCGCTCAGGTCAACTGAGGTGCTTTCTTACAGCTCTGACCACACCAAACAGTGATAGCACTGGAGTGAAGGGAGTAGGTCCAAACTCCTCAGAGTCCACATGCTGGTGGTGGTGGAGATGAAAATGGAGGCTCGGATGGGGCTCTGAGTGACAAAGTAGAGGCCTTCTCACTGTCACCAAGTGGTTGCTCATGGGGTCCATCTGATTTGGCTTTTCTCTCAATTATTGTAGAGTCTTTAGCTTACGGTACAAAGCGCCTTGAGGCAACTGTGTTGTGATTTGCTGCCATGTGAACCCACGACACTCTTCCTGTGAGGTGATATTGCTAACCGCTGTGTCACACCATTTCAAATTATTTTCTTATAATCTGACGCCCTTCAGTGAGTTCTCTCTTTTACAGCTATGAATGTATCAACAGATGATTAGAGTAAAGGTTTTGCATTAATACATATTTATGTAATTTATAGAGAATCAGTGATCATTTTTCTTGCACCACCTGAAGTAAAAAAAAAGAATTCCATGATCCCTGCTGTACAGGAGAAATTTAAACATTTCATTCACTAATTCAGTGGTTCTCAGCTTTGAGATATGATGCAGTGTGGTTGCAAAGGCTATAATTACAGAGACAGATGAAGATAAAGGTGATATTACCACTGAAGAAAGTTCACTGCAACTGAGCCCTACGAAAGAGCGTGCGGACGCGGCTGAATTAAAGGGTTGTGACAAATGGGTTGTAACCAGAATGCATCAGCGTGCATGCAGAGTTGGATGGCTGATTTACATATTGCTCACTAATGGATGTTTAATTAGATGAGGTTGATGAGTCTGACCTTTTCTTTTTGTATGAGAGCTGTAATGAGGCTGCTATCACACTGAGAAAAGGCTACGACCCATGGATTCGCTAAGATATCTAAATACATTTACATCACACACTCAAACTCACAAAACAATTCAAACAATTTTACCAAAATGCAGCTTTGATGGCTGAGCTTAAGCACGAAGATGGAGATGGACTGTTAGTGTAGCAGAGACTAAAAAGAGGCGAAAGCAGTCAGTTTGTCTCAGTTAAAAAAAACAAAAAAACCCAAAACAAAATACATGTATTTTGTAAGCAAAGTTATTCATGCAACTGCTGTTGCTATAGTGAGGACGGGGGTTGAAACCCAAAATATCCAATATCCAGCAGTGGAGATGGAGTACAGCCAGCTATAGCTGGGCTAAAACTCTAGGAGTATGTTTTAAGAACTTTCCAAGACGTCCACTGATTTCACTCACCTTTCTTCAAGCCCTCTCTTCTTGTTTCTATATAAAACTGAAGCTAACCCTTATGGTTCTGTCCATCCTTAAGGAGCTATAGTTAGATCATCCAACATTTCTGATTGTCAGTGGGGTCAGGAAAATCCACAATCTTTGGAGAATCTCTGCTGATATGCTTTCAGGAGCCCAGCATGAAGTGCAAGGTGAAATATTTCTAACTCACACAGATTCACCTCCATCCCAGAATGTGTCTTTGCAAACCTTCTGCATGTAATAAGTTATTTTAACAATTCTGCTTTGTGTTTGGTGTGAATACACCAATAAAGTAAGCTCGAAAAACAAAAAACAAATAATTTTTGCCTCATGCTTTTCCTGCAAGTTTGACTGCTGAACCAACAAATCAGCTAACGCTCACCACTCATTAGGTACACCTGTTCAGCTGCTGCTTTAATGCACAAATCTAATAAGACAATCACACAAAGCAAGTCAAGCAAGCAAGCATTTAGGCATGTAGGCACAGACAAGACAACCTATTTAAGCTCAAACTGAGCATCACAATGTGGAAAAGTTAACTGCTGACACTGCTGATCTGAGGGATGTCTCAGCACCTTGTTCAACTGATGTCACGAAGAATGAAGGCAGTTCTGAAATCTGATCCAGGACCAGCAAGGTGGACATAATTAAACGACTAGTGATTAAATGTATCGTGGAGTGGTACAAATTATTTTTATTAACCAGATTACAATTTTCTTAATGGAATAATTTAATGAAATACACTTAAATGCTGTTGTTGTATTGCAAAGGTTCTTTAGCTATATGCATGATGGGTGGTTCAGCTGACCTCAGATTATGTGGGGAGGAGAAGGAAAGTGGTGGAGCAGTCTATACCTTTTGAGGAGTGGAGATATGTTAAAGCGCAAACAGCTTGGGACAGAAAAGACTTCTACAACCACAACACTGAGTCTTTGCAAGCATCTGCAAAAGCCAGATGCTAACAGAAAGCTAACAACACCCCAGGATAATCTTCAAGCTAAATGTAACCAGGCCGAGTCACAGGCAAATGCTGCTTTTCAGATAACGGGTTACAAAAGAGCAGTGTAGCCTTCATTTCTACCAGTAACTGTTTTTCTACAGTAGAATTGCTGTGAAGTGCACTTTAAGCTGTCTTTTTAACATTGTTGTTGGACTGGTGTTCATACACTGAAAGAAAGCACTTTTGCTCCTCATAAGCACAGGGCTGTAGCCTGAGGTTCATGTCATTAACTGGTAATTATAAGCATAAGTGATGTAACTTACAGTGTAGCAAGTTACTTTCCTCAGGGAGTAATTAGGAATATAACACAAACTGTGTGTGAGTGAGTCTCCATCCCAGACTCCAGCTGAACTTGGATTTTACCACTACCATCACTTTCTCCTTCTTTTTTGCCCTCTGTTTGTTTGTGAAATTGATTCAAAAAAGTTTCCGGATAATTATTAATTTTTCACCCAAGCTGAAACCCTTTCAGCCCGCATGTACATGTTTGTGCCTCGGTCTTCACCATGTAGAGCAAATTGTCATCTATTTGTGACATTAGATTAATTTTGTATGCACTTATGCTACATTAAATATTTGCTTCACATTCTGTCTGAATATTCCCTTTACCTCACTAATTGACATGCTGTATCTCATTTGCTCACATAAGCACAAAGATGTAAACAAAGAGTTGCTGTTTTTATGGGGACTTATCTGCTGCGACTGTGTCACAGGATGCAGCGACTTAGAGTCACAAAATGAGTCTTACATTTCTGTCGGGGAACAATAAACAAAATAAAATATGCTAATTAGTGAGCTTTAGAGGTGCTATTTTGCAAAGAAAAGCCAGGCTAGTATTTCCCTTGATTATGTTCAGTTTTTATTGCTCATAAATTAACTCTTCATATCTGAATAGTAATTCCTTCAATTTGTGAGTGAGAGGGAAAATGTCTCCAGGAAAATATCAGTGAGAAATTAGGTTTATTTTCCTCTGTCTCTCTCTCTCTCTCTCTCTCTCTCTCTCTCACACACACACACACACACACACACACACACACACACACACACACACACACACACACACACACACACAGAGCCAGAAAAAATGGTGATAGATTTATTGCTAGTTGATAAACTAGCAATAGTTTTCACTGACCACTTCAGTTAGTCACAACTTGATAGTAGCGCGTTGGCCCCTTTGTAGCTTCAGAACTGCTTTAATTCATAAATTCAACAAGTTGCTGGAAACATTCCTCTTTGGTCCATATTTACATGATGGCCTCACTCAGCTGCTGCAAATTTGTTGGCTGAACATCCATGATGAGACTCTCCTGCTCCACCACATCCCAAAAGTGCTCTGTTGGATGGAGATCTTTTGACTGTGGAGGCATTTTGAGTACACTCATTGTCATGTTCAAGAATTCATTTGAGATGATTTGAGTTTTGTGACATGGTGCATTATCCTGCTGGAAGCACGCATCAGAAGATATCTACACTGTGGTCATAAAAGGTTGTGTGCTCAGTTGGTACTAAGGGGCCCAAAGTGTGCCACAAAAATATCCCGTACACCACAAACGGACAGACAGAATGGATCCATGCTTTCATTTTACCATCTGAAAGTTTCATCAGAGTCTCATCAGACTAGATGTTTTTCTAATCTTCTTCTGTCTAATTTTGGTAAGCCTGTGTATTATTAGCTGACAGGAGTGACACTGGATGTGATCTGCTGCTGCTGCCATCTGATTCAAGGTTAGACGTGTTGTGTATTCAAAGGTGCTCTTCTGCTTAGCGTAGTTGTTACAAGTGTTATTCCTATCAGCTTGAGGCAGCCTGGCAATTCTCCTCTCACGTCTGGCATCAACGAGGCCTTTTCACCCAGAGAATTACCATTCACTGGATATTTAATCTTTTTCAGACCATTCTGTGTAATCCATGCTGGGATTTTGTGTGGGGAAACTCCCAGACGAGGAGTTTCTGAAATAGTAGGGCCAGGACAACTGGCACCAACAACCATGCCATGCTCAAAGACACCGAAATCCCCTTCCTTGCTTATTTTGATGTTCAGTTTGAGCGTCAGCGCGTCATTTTGACCATGCTTACATACCTGAATGCACTGAATTGCTGTCATGTCATTGCTGATGAGATATTTGTGTAACAAGGAGATGCATCAAATAAAGTGGCTAATGAGTGCACATTGCCAGCTAATGATCCATCCACCCATCCATCCATCTTCATCCGCTTTATCCGGGGCCGGGCCACGGGGGCAGCAGCCTAAGCAGAGAAGCCCAGACCTCCCTCTCCCCAGCCACCTCCTCCAGCTTATCCGGGGGAACACCAAGGCGTTCCCAGGCCAGCCGAGAGATATAATCTCTCCAGCGTGTCCTGGGTCTGCCCTGGGGCCTCCTCCCGGTGGGACATGCCCGGAACACCTCACCCAGGAGGCGCCCAGGAGGCATCCTTGTCAGATGCCCGAACCACTTCAGCTGGCTCCTTTCGATGTGGAGGAGCAGCGGCTCTACTCTGAGCCCCTCCTGGATGGCTGAACTTCTCACCCTATCCCTAAGGGAGAGGCCAGCCACCCTTCGGTGGAAGCTCATTTCCGCCGCTTGTATCCGCGATCTCGTTCTTTCGGTCACTACCCACAGCTCGTGGCCATAGGTGAGGGTAGGGACGTAGATCGACTGGTAAATTGAGAGCTTCGCTTTTACACTCAGCTCCCTCTTCACCACGAAGGACCGGTGCAGCGTCCACATCACTGCAGCCGCAGCACCAATCCGTCTGTCGATCTCCGGCTCCCTTCTCCCATCACTCGCCAGCTAATGATGCTCAAAAAAATTTATAACTGGATATCTGTTTAAATAACTGATCAAATTCATGCAAATAATACTAATTCCAGTTTGAATCAGCAGAAGAGAAGCATGAAGAGCCATGCAGATCAAAACAGATGGAGGGTAAAGAAGGAGAGAGAAATGTTGGGACCAACAGTGAGTCGAGGGGGTTGGGTATTTAAATGCACTCCCGACCTTTCACAACAAGACATTATGGAGCACTTACCCGTGCCAAACAACACTGTAATAACATTTTCCAGGCAGCTCTGGGTGACCTGCAGGGATGTGGCCATTGCCCTGTTGTGTGGTTGTGTGTATTTCATGTGAACTTAAATTTACCATAATATAACAAGACAAACTGCTGCCCTGTTTCCAAATAAGGGACACCGTGTAAAATCTAAATACGGAATGAAATGATTTCAACCCCATGCTTAATGGAAAATTACATATTTCAATGTCAGTCTCATTATTATGTTCATAAAATGCCTCTGTTATTATAACTGTCTCGTCTCTGCTGTCTCGATATGCATCCTCTCATGCCTTCTCTGTCCTGCCAGGCAAAATAACAACGGCGCATTTTAATTAACTGAGCGTAACCCTGGCCCTTGGTTGATAAATTATGACACCGTGGATCCTTTTTATTCTACAAATGCTGGATAATGAGCTCCAGGTCATGTTTCTGCTGCCACTGAATAGCTAGTGTTTTGGGGGTTCAGCTGTCAGCTTGTCTGTGATGCTAAATCTCTCCGCAGCAAAAAGAAAAATCCCAGCCTGAAGCACTGTGCAAATGAACCCAGGGAAGTGTGTGTGAAAAGTAGACGTTTAAGACAAAAAAACGAGACTGAAAGCTTAAGTGCTGGGACTTAACGGTGAAATCGACAAGGAGCCACAGAGGTACCTAGATGCATTGCACAGTCCAGATACCATTCTGGCTCTGACTTTGCCAGAGGCAGAGGGCTTACCGAGTTTACCTGGCAGCGGAGCATCAGATAGGCTCCTCTGTTTTCTGTCATGCTCCATATCAGCACTATAACAAACCTCTGCGGGCCAATTAAAGCAGATATCGTGGCTGTGATCGGATCACTGAGCCTTAATGTGACAAGAGCAGACACATCAAACGTATTCATGTGTACATTTTTCAGATTGAATCGCTACTATACTCTACCATATGTCTTAACTACATCGAGAGCTGCATGTATGTAAATCCCCTTTCTAATTATAAATTGTTTTTCTTATAAATTTAGAAGTGCTTTGTTTGCTTCAAACTACAGAGATCCAAAAATGCTCATTTTTTTTAAAACTGTCACGTGATGTTTAAGGAGCGTTTTGTTGCTGATGATAATGGAGAATGTGCAGTTTTAGCACGAGAGCTGACTTCTAGATTTGATGAATGCAGTCGCTGCAGCTGCAAAGTTTTGGATCAGTGAACTCAGTTGAGGAAATTCCCCACCACAATTTCAATTTCATCATTTATCTCTGCAGCGTTTGCCTCAGCTTGCATGCTTGTGACTCATCATTCATACACATGAGCATCACTGAAGCTAAGAGTTTGCTGGTGACAGAGAAGCAACTGGGAGATTTTTGTTAGTTCTGTTTATGAGAAAAATAACTCATGTGAATGGGGTGGTACAGCTGCTATAAATAAACAGATAATTAACAGGTTATTACCAAAATCATTTTTTTGTTTCTGTAATGATTAATCCATTGGTATGAACAAGATTTTTAATTTAAATGATATTTTTAATGCTGAAATAGAATCATTGTTATTCTTAAATTTTCACATTTTTTATTCGGATGCCAAATTTTCTTGGCATTCCTGAAGTTTTAGTGGTTGAATGTTTTGCCTAATTAACTCACGACTTCTCAGAGAAGTCCAGTTTGGCTAAAAACAGCATAATTTCAGTTTGTAATTTGCTTAATAAATAACATTAAATTTGTAGTTTTAAACAAGTTTAAAACTAGGCTCCCCCGGCTCAGGTCCTGGTTGGTGTATAGCTGGGGTTGTGGGCGGGTGGGTGTATGGGGGCCCATCCCTGGCGCAGGGTGCCGCCGGTGCATCGAGCCACCTGGGGGGCTCTTCAACTGGTGGGGGAGGTTGTCACATCTTGCAGGAGCTTTCCTCTCTTCAGGAATTCTCTCTGCAGGAGGGGGAGATATAGGAGAGGTGGAGGAAGATCTCAGCCTGGGCGTCTATTGTCTTGTATAGTCTGGAAGATGAGTGGATGATGGGGTGGGTGCAGTTTTCTCTGTGGTGGGGTCAGGTCGGCTGTCCCGGGCTCTGTGGGGCCGGGCGGCGCTGCTGCACTGGGCCCCGGTCCGGATGGGCCTGGGGCCCATTCACATTACTCACACTCTCATTACACATACATATAGGATCCTGGGGGTGGGCACGCAACACGGACTCCAAATTACCATCAGGGTGTACACCGCACCCCTGGCGTCGTTGCCCACCTCTCAATTTTAAATACACGTAGACATTGAGGGCTATCAGGAGGGGCTATGCACTTACCTGCTGCTCTCTGGCAGGTAGCTCCATGCCCTCCTGGGTTTTAAATGCACCTTAGAACACACATACATCAACACTACATATGAGCGGGTGGAGGGAGGTTTGGAGTCTTCTCACACCCCCGTTCTCTGCGGCCTGCTGGAGCGGGGGGGCTAGGAGGAGGAGTTGGCCGTCTGACTGGGCCTGGAATGTGGGGCCTCCTTGCTGCTGCGGAGTCGGGGCGGTCTGCTTCTCCCCACTGCAGGGAAAAGGGTAACACCACCTGGGTCTGGGTGCAGTTTCCCCCTCCAGGGGCAAGGGTACCTAGACCCGGTTCTTAGAGTACGCTTGGGGAGTGTGATTGTGTGTACAGCGTCTCTTTATGTCTGTCTGCACGTTGGTTGAGTGTGGAGTAATTGCTTATGAGAGCATGAGGGTGGGAATGGATGTTTGTATTTGTGTGTGCCTGTATGTCTGTGTCTATATGTCAGGTTGGGTATCAGACGCCACCTCTCTGGGGACATCTCAGGCCCTCCAAGGTTTGGAGGCCTATCTCCCCCCACCACTTCCCCTGCCGGTGGCAGACGCCCTCAGACATCGGTGCGTTGGTGGTTCTTTGTGTCCGGGGGTGGGCGTCCAGGTACACACCGGCTCACTCCTTGGTGGCTGCTTATCGGGGCCCGGAGCCTGGGGTCGCTCGGGCCACTTCGGGGATGGGGTGCCCTCGGCCTCTCGGCCTGGGGCTCGGTCACTCAGGCACAGCTGGCTGCCGGCGGAGCTCACGGGCACAACACTGCAGCCTCCCCCTGGCTTCTGCTCTGCAGCTGCTGAGTGACCCCTCATCTGGGGCTCTCCTCAGCTCTTTCTGGGACAGTGGCGCGGCTGCCCCTCTGTTGGTCTTCCTTGGTCTCTTGTGTTCTGGGGGCCTCTGGATGTCTGGAGTTTTGATCTCCTCCATACCTGCTTCATGCCCTGGAGGATGGGACTGTGGCCCCCCACACCCTCTAGCAGATCATTACATGAAGGAACCTTTTAAATACAAGCGCGCTCATGCTCACAGGTGTACACACGGGTGATCACACACACAAACTACACCCTTTTTGGCTCCTACCTCATAGCACACTGTGCGCTGTCGATCTTACGTGCTGCACAATAATGTTTAATATTTAGTATTTACTGTCATATTCCCATATATCATTGTGATGTTGTTTATTCTATTACTCTCGTTTTCTTCTGCTTGTTTTCTTTTTTTCTTTCTCAGCAGGTGATCCAGGTGATTGATATATGTATTTTTTGTCTACTTATTCTGTTGGTTTTTGTTTTTTTGCCCTTTTTCCCTGTCCCTCTTCTCAGCTGTTTTTCTTTCCCTCTTTCTTTCTCCCCTTTCTTTCCGTCAGTCAAGTCTGTCCCGTATTCAGCAAGTGAAAATAAAATAAACAATAAAAGGTGAATCAAATAGACCATTACGGCAAGGCTGGGATGGTCCATTTGGTAAAGTAAATCCGTTGGGCATCTTTCTTTGCCTTTAGACAATAATTCTGATGGCAAAAGAGCCAAACGGGACAGGCAAAAAAATAAAAAATAAAAAAATAAAAAAAATAAACAAGTTTTTGTTTAAAACTTGTTTAAAACATTTGTTTTCTTGGTTTTATGACAAGTGCTCTTATAAACCACTATATGCCCAAGAGTTGCATGCAGGATGTTTTTTGGGTGCAATTTCTTAGAAAATGCAGAACTTTTTAAGCTAATGTAAACATACAGTCCCTCCAGTGATGCTATGGAGCTATTTGCTCCAGTGACATCGCAAAGCCACTTCCACCTTCAAAATATCCCTTTTTTCTTCATCCCTGTGATGCATTCACAACATTTGCATGTAAAGTTGTGGTTGTTGTACTTTAGCTTCTACTTAGTGCTTAGTGCATTTTCCTGCTCTGTTTGAAAGATTTTAAATCAGATATTGGCTCTATACATGATGTATCACCTTACGTTTTTGTGAAACATCTTGCAAAACACAATGAAGTTTTGTATTAATCAAACTTTTTTTTTTTTTTTTTTTTTTTTTTTAGGGAGAAAGAAAGAGGGGGGAAAAAACAAAACAAACAAAAAAAACAGCGGAGAAGAGGGACGGGGATAAAGGGCAAAAAACAAAAACCAACAAAATAAGCAGACAAAAAATACATATATCGATCACCTGGATCACCTGTTGAGAAAGAAAAAAGAAAACAAGCAGAAGAAAACGAGAGTAACAGAATAAACAACATCACAATGATATATGGGAATAGAACACTACATACTTAATATTAAACATTATTGTGCAGCACGTAAGATCGACAGCGCACAGTGTGCTATGAGGTAGGAGCCAAAAAGGGTGTAGTTTGTGTGTGTGATCACCCGTGTGTACACCTGTGAGCATGAGCGCGCTTGTATTTAAAAGGTTCCTTAATGTAATGATCTGCTAGAGGGTGTGGGGGGCCACAGTCCCATCCTCCAGGGCATGAAGCAGGTATGGAGGAGATCAAAACTCCAGACATCCAGAGGCCCCCAGAACACAAGAGACCAAGGAAGACCAACAGAGGGGCAGCCGCGCCACTGTCCCAGAAAGAGCTGAGGAGAGTCCCAGATGAGGGATCACTCAGCAGCCGCGGAGCAGAAGCCAGGGGGGTTGCAGTGACGTGCCCGTGAGCTCCGCCGGCAGCCAGCTGTGCCTGAGTGACCGAGCCCCAGGCTGAGAGGCCGAGGGCACCCCACCCCCGAAGTGGCCCGAGCGAGCCCCAGGTTCCAGGCCCCGATAAGCAGCCACCAAGGAGTAAGCCGGTGTGTACCCGGACGCCCACCCCCGGACACAAAGAACCACCAACGCATCGATGTCTAAGGGCGTCTGCCACCGGCAGGGGAAGTGGTGGGGGGAGATAGGCCTCCAAACCTTGGAGGGCCTGAGATGTCCCCAGAGAGGTGGCGTCTGATACCCAACCTGACATATAGACACAGACATACAGGCACACACAGATACAAACATCCATTCCCACCCTCATGCTCTCATAGGCAATTACTCCACACTCAACCAACGTGGAGACAGACATAAAGAGACGCTGTACACACAATCACACTCCCCAAGCGTACTCTAAGAACCGGGTCTAGGTACCCTTGCCCCTGGAGGGGGAAACTGCACCCAGACCCAGGTGGTGTTACCCTTTTCCCTGCAGTGGGGAGAAGCAGACTGCCCCGACTCCGCAGCAGCAGGGAGGCCCCACACCCCAGACCCCAGTCGGACGGCCAACTCCTCCTCCTAGCCCCCCCGCTCCAGCAGGCCGCAGAGACCGGGGGTGTGAGAAGACTCCAAACCTCCCTCTACCCGCTCATATGTAGTGTTGATGTATATGTGTTCTAAGGTGCAATTAAAACCCAGGAGGGCATGGAGCTACCTGCCAGAGAGCAGCAGGTAAGTGCATAGCCCCTCCTGCTAGCCCTCAATGTCTACGTGTATTTAAAATTGAGAGGTGGGCAACGACGCCAGGGGTGAGGTGTACACCCTGATGGTAATTTGGAGTCCGTGTTGTGAGCCCACCCCCAAGATCCTATATGTATGTGTAATGAGAGTGTGAGTAATGTGAATGTCTAAGTTGTGAGATAAAATTGAGGCAGAGGCAGCCAGAAGGGGACAGAGGGGGGGGGGGGGGGGGGGGGGGGGGGGTGCCTCCTCTGCACCCTGGTGACACACCCCTACCCCAAGGCCCTGCATGTGTGGGTGATTGTGGTGGAGCGGGAAGAGGGAGGCAGCTGGAGATGGGGAGGGAAGAAAGGGAGGGGCAAGTGACCCCTCCCTGGGGCCAGCTCCCCCGCCGACCCCAGTAGGCACACCCATGCTCTGCAACCCGCCAGGGAAAGGGGGCCCAGGCCCATCCGGACCAGGGCCCAGTGCAGCAGCGCCGCCCGGCCCCACAGAGCCCGGGACAGCCCACCCGACCCCACTACAGAGAAAACTGCACCCACCCCATCATCCACTCATCTTCCAGACTACACAAGACAATAGACGCCCATCAAACTTTGCATGAAAATACTGTAGGTTGTAACGGCAGTCTGGAGAGGAAGGAGCGGCTAGCAGGTCCAGCGGGCATGTGGTGTGGAGGTTAGCTGGATAACTCAAAGCCAGTCAGTTAAATAGAACAACAGACCTTTATTCGTTGTTAGAAACATAAGACCATTCAGGCCAGGTCCCCACAGCCCTACTCTGTCCGTACATACCTGTGCGGGGATTGGTAGTCGCTGGCCTGAGCCCGTTACAACGGTATGGTTTCTCTCTGACCAGATTGCTCAGCTGCAATGGCTGCCGCTGCACTCACAGACACTAACACACTCCCCCAACTTACTACAAAAGTGTTATTATTATTAATTATTCAGAGTATTTGAAAGATATATAATTCTTTTTTGAATTTCTCAGTTGTAAGTTTTACAGTTATCTTCTGATGAATAAGAAAAGCTTGCTGTGTCTTTTCCTTGAGTATATAAAAAACCAACAGATCCGTGGTCTGCTCTGATTGTTGAAATGTTGATGAGCATTTAGTTATATGACCAGATGGGGTTAAATTTAGGGTAGATCAAAAAGATTACACCCACCATTTAACCGTCAGTATTTTGCCCAAGGATACAGCGATATGCAGATTAAACCACTGACCTTTAAATTAGTAAACGACCCACTCACCCACAGTCACTCTGAACAATCGAGTGTTTCTTAATTTTGATCTGTTGGATATTTGTGGGACATTAGTAACAGGTAATGCAGAAACTCTTGACCAAAAACAGTGACTTTGTTCTCAATTCTAATCAGCTCATCCAGGAAATTTGTGCCAAATTCAAAGAAATTCACTCAATGCATGAATATTGCATTCACCACAGTGGGATTAATGGAAGAGCAACCTGAAAACATAATAATGCCTCTTGTCACCGATGCTGCCGGTGCAAAAACATAAAAAACAGATCCATTTGGCCTGTCAAATATTTTGCACCTGAATCATTATGTTACAGTAGCATTATATTCTGTGCATGCTGCTGTTCTCTGAGCTTGTTTAAAATAGCTTTAGTGCAAGCCAACGCTTGACGGGTCTTATCCTCACAGTCAGCAGCTGCTTCCCCAAACGAGAATGACATTAGGCTTTTAGTGATAACAAGGTTTCCCCCTGCTCTCCTTCATCATCGCATGTATAATTAGACAGGTAATGGAGAGAAGAGCAGCTCCGGGCTCATCCTTCTTAATCAAAAGAGCCATAAGAATGCAAATACTGACCCTTTGTTGACTCAAATGCCTGAAAGAGTTATCATTTTAACTTTTAAAGTAGGAGAGACGCACGAGAGCCCAGCAGAGCCACTGAATTCAGATGATGATATGCACTTCTTAATTCACAGGAGGAGGGAAGTTATGAGTCGGTCCAGATGAATAAAACTGGTAATAAAATAGCCAATGTGGGCATGATGAAACTCCCTCCCCACCATCTTCCGTCTACTGCTGCCCACCTCATTCAGAGCCCATCCTCCCACTCCTCCCCCTATGGCACTGACTGCCTGTCTTGTCCATTCGCTCTGTCTTCCTCTTTTGTTTTCCTTCAAACTTTCTCTCCTCCTACACTCATCTTTTTCTATCCCTTTGGTTCTCCCTGTCTCAGCTAGTTTTACTTTCCCTCCCACAGATCAGATAAGCAGCGAAGCATGGGGATGCTGTCTCCAGTGAGCAGCACAGGAGCTCAGACCATAAAATGTAGGAAACCTAGACTTAAGAGACTACAGAGCTGAGGAGGACTGAATTAAGGGTTTCAGACTATAATAAAAAGGAATATTTAGACATGAGTACTAAGGATGGACCTCAGGCTGTTTCTGCAACCTTTTGGGGAAACCAAAAAGAGATATTATCAGCAGACTGTGAGAGAAGAAACAGTCATGCTCAGTTGGAGGAAATCTCATCATGGTGATGGTTCCTTATAAAGATGGGCCTAATTTGCTGAATATCATCATCGCGCTTGGTGCATGAAAGTGGCCAGGGCACTTTACATAATTAAACAACAACTTGTTCATGTGCCAGAAGACATTTAAAAGGCATTAATTAAACCTCTACAATCAGGGCAAATGAACAATCAACACAATTCAGAAGTCTTGCCAATTTCAGGCTATCGCTGTGAAGGACAGACTTGAGATGCACACCGCTGTGAGACAACACTGACATCAAGAAGGTTATCTAATAGGAAGGGTTAACCAAGGAGCCTCAAATATGCTTTTGGAACATCATTTGTAATTACAGTACTTTGCGAAAGTCTTCAGCTGCCTCGCGGTTTTCTATATTTTGTTGGACCTAATTTTTCTTATAATTTATTGTAATGGAGGTCATTGGCTGCTTTTTCATTCCTTTGCAGTCCAGTCCTTGTACCTGACCATTTTTGTAGACATGTTTTTTAGCTTGTTGAGCCACTTAACACTAACGTTTGAATCACTGAATCATTCTAGCATAAAAAAGTCCCCTAAATGAAGCGGTGAGCTAGTGTTGTCTACATATAACACACAACTTAGCAAAGAACCAAGTTTAAATTGTATCTTCAGACACTTTGTTGCTAACAGATAGCAAATCAGTTGCTGTAATTACTGGTGAAAACGTACTTAATCCAATATGAGGTGGACGTACATTTATGCTTTCAGTTCTCGCCTATGGATTTAGTGTCTGTCAACGCCAAAAGGTAAAGTTTTCAAAAATTCCAAAAAGGGCTCATAGCAATCCCTACATGATCCATAATTGTGAAGTGGAAGGAGTTGTTTTGAGTGTCCAAGCTTGTCGGAATAAAAGTGAAGCTTTTTTACCTGAAGCCGAACCACTTCTAACATTAAATTCTCCTGGATGAAGAGTGTAATGTACAAAAAATAGAAATAGATATGATTACTAAAAAATATCCAAACCCTAAGCTCTGACTTTCTGTTTCATGCACTTCTAATGGCTCAATGTGTATTTTATATAAACCTGAAAATACATTAAAACAGTTCACATTAGAAAGCTCAGATTTGAAGCTATATTATAATGCAGGTTTATAGTACTTTTTCCCCCAACATAAAGCAGAGAAAAACACCATTTATATACTAATATCCGTGAGATTTACTAGGACATCAGTGTTATGACAAAAAAAAAAAAAAAACACATTTAAAGGAAGTGTTTAGGGAAAAAATCCTTCCTATGTTGCTAAAGCAGAATCTACAATGTCCTGAATTAATGCCACAAAATACAACTGGAGGTAAAATGTAAATTTGATAATGCTGGACCCGGGGTATAGAGTATGTTTGGGGAGTGCGATTGTGTGTACATGTGCATATATGTCTATTCCTACGTTGGATGAGAGCTGAGTGTTTGTATATGTGTGCATGAGGGTGGGAATGCATGTTTGTGTCTGTGTGTGCCTGTTTGTCTGTGTTTATATGTCAGGTCAGGTCTTAGACTCCACCTCCCTGGGAACACCCAGGCCCTCCAAAGTGTGGAGGCCTATCTCCCCTCACCACACTCCCTGCCGGTAACTGATGCACTCAGGGGTCGGTGCATTGGTGGTTCTTGGTGTCCGGGGCTGGGCGCTCAGGTATACACCAGCTTAGTCCCGGTGGCTACTTGGCGGGGCCTGGTGCCTGTCGCTCGGTCAGGCCTCTTCCGGGGCAAAGGGGGCCCTCGAACCTCCGGCCTCGGGGCCTGCAGCTCGGTTCACTCTGGCACAGCTGGCTGCCGGCAGAGCCGGCGGGCACGCCAGTGCAGCCCCCTCTGGCTTCTGCTCCGTGGCTACTGGGTGACCCCTCGTCTGGAGATCTCCTCAGCCCTTCCCAGGATGGTGGCACGGATGCCCCTCCGGTGGTACTCCTTGGGCTCTCGCACTCTGGGGCCTCTGGATGTCTGGAGCCTGGATCTCCTCCATGCCTGCTTCATGCCCTGGGGGACGGGGCTATGGCCCTCCACACCCTCTAGCAGACCGTTACATGGGGAAACCTTCTGTATACAAGCGCGCTGATCCACACGGGTGTGCACATGGGTGTTCACTGTTCGTAGACATAAACTACACCTTTCTTAGCTGCTACTTCAAAGCACATTGTGCGCTGTCTGTGCTGCACAACAACATTCAATATTTAGTATTTATTGCTGTTTACACTTAGCTAGATTAACGTGATGGTGTTGTGTTTAGTATGTTGCTTTGTTTTTTGTTTTTTTTTTTGCTTGTTTTCTATTCTTTTTCTCTCAACAGGTGATCCAGGAGATTTTTTTTTTCTCTTTGTCTTTGTAAGTGCCCTTTCTCACTGTCCCTCTTCCCTTCTGTTTTTCTTTTCCTTCCTCTCTTTCTTTCTCCCTTTCCTATTCCCCAATCATGTCTGTCTCATCTGTAACTACTGAAAATAAAATAAATAATAACAACAAAAGTTGATCAAATGGACCAATACGGCAATGCCATGATGATCCATTTGGCAAAATAAATCCATTTGGTATCCTTGTTGGTCTTCAGACAACAATTCTGACGGCTAAAGAACCAAATGGGACAGACAAAAAAAAAAAAAAAAAAAAATTGATAATGCTGAAAAAAAAAAAAAAGCTAAAACACAAATGTGGCAAAGCTGTGGCCATTGGGTGGTTCTCACCTGAATCAGCCAGTAGTTTCTTTTTTATTTTATTGTGGTGTGTTCGTCATGTTTTACTGAACAGGTTTGGCTGGGGTAAAAAAGGGGTGTTACTATGTTTAGCCATAAGCTTAACAGCGTTACCGTGGAAACAGTCAACAGTGGGCAAATGAAGGCATGATGTCATTTCAGCATAATACAGATACCCTCCAGCCATGACCCAGCGAGGAAATGGAGATACCGTGTGTGTGTGTGTGTGTGTGTGTGTGTGTGTGTGTGTGTGTGTGTGTGTGTGTGTACGGGTTCGTACTATCCTGGTGGGGACCAAAATCTGACTTTTACTATCCTGGTGGGGACTTTCTGCACCGTGGGGACCAAAATCCAGGTCCCCTCGGGGTTGAAAGCAATTTTCACACTCAAAATGCGGTTTTACTGTCAGGGTTACAATTAGGTTATGGTTAGGTTTAGGGTAAGGGTTAGGGTTAGGCATTCATTTTTAATGGTTAGGGTTAGGGTAAGGGGCTAGGGAAAGCATTATGTCAATGGGATGTCCCCACGAGGATAGCAAACCAGACATGTGTGTGTGTGTGTGTGTGTGTGTGTGTGTGTGCGCGCACGCAAGCAGATTACAGGTGAAATTAAAAAGGGGATTGAAAGAAGAGATGGGGTGATAGAGAACGATAATAAAAAAGGAAGGCTAAGGTTGAGAAAGCAGACAGATAAAGCTACCTGTGGGAGAAAGAGGCAGAGGGACAAGTATTAGATTCTAATGAAAAATCCGCCTCCAGGTATTCAAAGTGTCTGCAGGAATATCATTTCTCAAGCGAGAGGGAAACTGGTGTATTTCAGGCATAAGCTACCTGTTGCTGTGTAAAATGTTAAGTTTTACTAAGGTGCGTCCCCTTTTAATAACAGCTTGCTTGCAGCAGATAGGACACAAGAATATAAAGTGATAAAACTAATGCTGCACTTAGACTTTGGAGAAAAATGTTATTTTTTTAAAGGCTGCTGTGACAAATGTTACCACAATTCTGATTATTTATGGCAATATTTGAAATGGGCTGGTACTTGGGCACTTAAGGAGCTTTTGACTGGTAGTCACAAGCACCCAGTCTCACACATACGATCATTTAGCCTTTTTATCTATGCCGAAGCACTTTCTAATACTCGCACACACACGCACTATGACGGATGCATCAGGAGCAACTTGGAGTTCAGCATCTTGCCCAAGGATACTTTGGAATCCAGGCTCAGGGATGGCTGGCCATCTGCCCCTAGTGGTTGGGTGAGGGAAGGAGGCAGGACAAAGACACAATGAACAATACACGAGGTCTTGAAGCTCCGAGCCTCCGCCCCTGACTGACGGAGCACCGAACCCTTGTGGCCCCTCCTGTGCGCCCACCACACACAGCTTTTGAGCTGGGCCTGGTTGGGTCCTATGGGTACCTATTGGTCCATAACTTATGAGTCAATTATACGTTTTTGGGTATTGAATGACACTGCTGATACAAAAGGCCAAAAGGAGTTTCCAACATGTCTCAGTGACCCATTTTTCTTTGTCAAAGTGCTTTTTCTCTAATACCCACACTCCAAGCAACCCTGAGTTCAGTATCTTGCCCAAGGATGCTTCGGCTTGCAGGCTGAAGCAGCCAGGGATCAAACCACCAACCTTTCTATTAGTGTATAACCTGGTCTACCTCCTGAGCCAAAGCCACCCCAATGACATCTGACTAAAATTCCTCTTTGTGGGCACCTTAGCTAGGTAAGAGCTGGAGGAGGTGGTCTGGGAAAGACTGTCCCACAACGTTGACAGAATAAGCATCAAAAAAGCAAGGATTAGATTAGACGGATTAGAGATTAGATAAGCGTGGTGGAAGATACGAGACTGCCCAATAGGACGTTACACCCTGACTGACAGTAAAGCTTATTTCTAAATAAGACTATCGCCAGTCCCTGGCAGCAGCCTCACTTCACCTGTAGCAAGTCTGCAGGTGCCAAGAGGGGTAAAGAGCGTCAGCAGCAGCAGACTCTCATGCCTTGTTAGACCTGCACAGGTGGCCACAAGGCAAGCAATGCTGTGCCAAAGCCAGTAGCTGACAGCACTAACAGCCACAGAGAACGGTTAATAACCTTTCCACAGGTTCACTTAGTGACACCTTGTTAATATTACTTTGCCCAGCTTTGTCGACCAAAGATCATCTTTTATTCATGTTGCCTTGAGCTGCACTAATAAACAGCAAGTGAGTTTGAGCTTATAGAGAGGGGAACTGTAAAGAAAAGGGATTCATTGACCCTCAGGCTTCTTCATAAACATTATAGTTAGAATTCAGATCACTGAAGAGTTTCTGCAGTTTTGCAACAAACTTCATTCACCGCTAACTTTTGTACACCCCCTACCTACCTCATACCTCCGCGATGCTTTACGTATATGTAGCACTTCATTTGAAAATATGTTGCCTCTGAATCTAATTCAGGCAGCAATTACACTGCCACTGGGAAAACATTTCATACTATATAAATGTAATTACTAGGGCACAGGTTTGACCTGGCAATTGAATCTGAAGCTATATAAAGCACATTTTTGTGGTCTGCTTTACCTTTTCATTTCAGTCTATTTAACTACACAGTGGTTTATTCTGTGGATGTTACGCTTAGTTTTTCTTTTTATCTTTTCTATTTCTGTTTCAAAATGTTCTCTATTGTGAATACTATTATTATATGACACTTTTTCAAACCTCCCCAGGTTTTATCAATCAGTGTGTGTGTTGTGTGTAAAAAAAAAAAAGAAAAAGAAAAAGAAAAAGCATCCTTGGCTCACATTATTTTGATAATTGCACTAAATTACTTCTCTCTCGAGCTCACAATGGTTTAGTTGGGGTCAGTTTGAGGTGACGAACACCTCTCAACCGTAGAGTGCAATTCTATTGTGGAGTTGGAGGTCCAATTCTCTACTACATCACCGAGATCAGGCCTGGGTTCACTCCCAATTAAAGTCTACAAAGATCAACATCAAGTCCACTGACACTAAAGCACGAACTATAGGTGGCCTTTTCACATGGGATAAAACAACTGATTTACTCAAATCGCAACCAAGAAAGCAGAGCGCATAACATCAGACTCACTAAATCACAAATCTGTTAACATGTGCACAGAAGTTCATATCAAACAGTAACGGAAACACTTCAGAGCCATGATTTCTTTCTTATCATTAGGGTGGTTGCAGCTCAGGAGGTAGAGCAGGTCATCTGCTGATCGGAAGGTTGGTAGGCTCCCCCTACTCTGCAAGATATCAGGTCTATTGGAGTGTGAATGTTAGTTAGTAAGCACTTAAAATCATAGAAGAAAGTAAATGTAGCATGTTACATTAAGCACTTTGAATACTCCAGGAGAGTAGAAAAGAGTCAGTCCATTTACCAAATTCACTGCAATCAGAGTTCAAGGTGAAATTTAGAGATCTGAAACAGACATTCATAAATTACGCCACAAGTAGTGACATAGTTGCTGCAGGATGGTGATTGAACTGGAAAATGATAGAGCAACCATGCTTTTACACTGGGATATAACCAAGATACAATCAGCTGGCAACCAGATGAGTTGAGTCTGATACTGGAAAGTTACGTGTCACAGGCGAGTTGCAATCATCTGCAGAGAGTGACCCCGACTGATTTTAATGTTTCTAAATTAGACTCAGTTATCTGCAAGCCTTTATCAGTCTGTTCCTGTGTGATGCGACTGCAGTCAGACCATTATCTTGTGGTCATCCAGGGTGTTGCACTCTCAACTACTTGCAATCAGTCTCTGACCATGAAAAAATTCAATGCAATTGCCGGGCAACTACCAGTTTTTCTTATTTGCGAGGTTGCCATCCTGCTTTTACTCCAGTGTAAATGAGCCACAATGTGGGGGGGGCATATCACCATCATACTGTCTCACCTCCTGTTGTCAATGGCAGTGGCAATTTTATGAAAACATGAAGGCACTGTTAAAGAATCCCCCTGCCAGTCTGACCAGAGTCACTACACAGCTCTTCGTGAGGGGGGATGTCGAATAAAAGCGGCTAAAGTAAATGGAAGTAAATGGAGTTGTGGTTAGGAAGAGGACATTTTGAACACTGTCCACTGATAATTAAATCACAGTGACTTTTATTTTCCACAATAACAAGCTAATAACACAAAACATACTTTGCAGAATTTCTTGAATTTTGAAACTGGGTTTTTTGGAGACTTGGAATGTAAATGTGTCTATCTCTAAAGTACTCCCACTCAACTTCTGTTGTTTAAATGCTAAAGGCTATAAATAAAATACTGACAGTCAACACAAAAAGGTTCAGACACAACTTATTGGTCTTCATACTGAACATAAAGGATAGAAATAAAATATTGATCCTGTCTCGCTAGTATCAATCCAGTACCAACACCAGCTTTGGTATTCATGCTATCAATATTTGGATCGATCCGCCCACCTCCACTGATTAGAAAATAAGATGCAGGTGAAGCTAATAGACTGGCAGGTGGGAAAAAGACAGGATGTCAAACAAAAGAAGGCACACAAGAAAAATAACCTTCAAAATAAGACAACAAAAGAACTGAATCAAGAGGATACAGGCACACGACAGCGACCACAAACCTATAACCACAGGATCCAAGTGCTAATGAGACGAATGCACAAGCAAGTGGCGGGGCTAAACGCAACAGAAAAACCAAGAACATTTCTTTAAACAGAATCTTTATAAACAAGAAAAAGCACAGCATGCCTTAATTGCAAATATTATGTGTGAGTCTGGAATATTGTGTGTGAGTCTGTGTGTGAGAGAGACCCGGCTTGAATTTGAAGTTCTCTTTATTCTTGCCCAACATTCTTTTATCTTCTACATTTGACATGTGAGCTCACCTGGGTGTGTCATTTGTTCTTGTTTGTTCTGGGAGTTTCTCATTTGGTGCTGTAGATAGTGCATCAAACATACCACGGAAGTCACAAATATATTGAGTAAAACCTTTATTATCTTTGACATACAGTAAACAAGGACTGAAGTGTGTTGTGTACCCTCTTTTCTGACTTTAATAACTGAGGGTAAGGCTGTTCCCAGAAATATATAGAGGAAATATATTTTTGTATTTATGTATTGTTGTTGTTTTTGCATTTGTTTAGCCCATTCCCACGAGATGCAGTGATATCCAACTAAGAGCAAATATTCACACTACTGCCCAGTGATGCGCCGATAATAGTCCAGTGTTGTTCATGCTGTTCGTGCACTTGCACTCATTATCACAGAGCTTCTGACACAATACGCCTGATACACACCCAATCAAGAAGAAATGTCAGCAGGTGGTAGATTTTTCAAGAGAATCGCAGGGAATGAAAAGCAGCTTGGCAAAACATCTAAAGACCAAAGACATTGCCGTCCGGGGAGTTTGCTGAAGCTGTGTGAGATGGTTTAACAAAATAAACTGAAATGACCCATGACAGGCAAAAAAAACCAAAAAACCAAAAACAAATAAACAAAGCTCGTACCCCCTGCAGTGCACTGATAACCAGTGGGTAGCTGGTGATAAAACAGGGTGTTGTTGCCTTCTTGGCATGCTGGAGACCAAGTATGAGATTCTCAGCCATCACCACATGACATCAGCTCTCTTACCAAGCATTCAGCTTCAGTGCAGATACTTGGACCAGCAATTTATCACCCCAGTGTTCTCATCAGTTGAACCACAAGGAAGAAAAGCACACTAGCGCATCTGTAACCAGAAGGTCGCCGGTTCGATCCCCGGGCTCTCTGTCCTGGTCGTTGTGTCTTTGGGCAAGACACTTTACCCTACCGCCTACTGGTGTTGGCCAGAGGGGCCGATGGCGCAATATGGCAGCCTCGCTTCTGTCAGTCTGCCCCAGGGCAGCTGTGGCTACAACTGTAGCTTGCCTCCACCAGTGTGTGAGTGAATGAATAGTGGCATTGCAAAGCTCTTTGGGTGCCTTGAAAAGCGCTATATAAATCCAATCCATTATTATTATTAACAAACACTTGGAGACAGTGGGGAGGAAGAACTCCCTTTTAACAGGAAGAGACCTTGACATCTTGAAGATGGGCAGCCCTGTGTGTCATAAGGCCAAACATGCTGTTTTTTAGTATTACAAATTATTTTAATACACAAAGAATCAGTAGGATCAACAATGTATGATGTGAGGAAACGTGTGTTTTGTAAGTGCAGAAAGCAACACAGGAAAACCAAAGGGAGGCAGGCTGGAGAGCAAAGGGTAGAATGAAGTGCCATCGGTAGCTTTGTAGTCCGGGAACACGTGGCCCAGGTGTTCCCATCTGGCACTGACCAGCCCCTCCTCGCCCATCGAGAGCCTGAAACACACGCAGAGGATAAATGAGAGGATTGTGTCCAGAAGGGCATCTGATCCATACGGGCAGATTCATCCACTGTGGTTATTCCTTGAAAAATAAACAACCAGCCCAAAATGCTTTGTCATCAGTATGGTTCACTGCATTTTCAAAAACAGCCACACAACATCAGCAGACCTTACTGGAATAGGAGTGCTAAAAATCAACCACTGCTTAGTTGTAATGCTTTGTAAACTAGAACAGAAAGATGGCAGAAAAAAGTGCGCATGGACATCTATGATTGTACAGTCCCCATGGTACATCAATGTGAGCAGAGGGTTATGTCCATGAAGGTAATGTGATAACATTATCTGAAATGTCAAGCAACTAAAAGCCAGAGGTATTAAAAATGAAGTTCTTACTCTATTGACCAAAAATATATCAATAGTAAAGTATCAATTTGATATTTCCTCAGTTTGGCATTTTAGAAAACTGATATGACTGTAAAATCAATAAAGTTTCATTAATATTTAAGGTGAGACTATAAAGTTGGCTTTTTGAAACAGTACTCATCTTATCAGAATCAGGTCCTCAATATCTAATATTTTGTCTTGTTGACATAATAGCAGGCTAACAGTACACAGTCCCTCATGCACATGCAAACAAGCTACATACATTAGCCCCTGTATGTCACTCATTCTTTTTGGTAAATGCTTTTAAATGCTGAATTAACTCTCTGTGAACTTTCACTCTCTCCATAGTGAGAAACTTTTTACACTCTATCATCTAACTAATTAAACTTATTAGTTGTTTAATTAGTATTTTCTTTCTGTTGTTGTTTTTAAATATCAAACATTTTCTTTCAATGAACGACTAAACTTTGTTTTGTTTCCTGGCATCAATTTCCTGAGCACATATTACTTGAAAAACATTGCTCAGTTTCACCATCTGTTGGCTTTGTAACATTTTAATAAATATAGGCTTTAAATGATTTTCAAATCACTGTTGTTGTTTTTTTTTTTTTTTTATTAAAATTTGGTTTCAGAGCACTCTCTTGGAGATTATCCATCACCCTTAGACATTTGAGACAGTTGCTGCGGCGTGCTGTAGTGTGGCAGAGCAAAAGTGGCAGATTTATTAAGCCGGGTTGCAAAAGAAATCCATACTCCTCCGTCTGTCGGCTTTATAGGAGCACATGGCCCTCAGCCCTGCCGAGAAAAAGCAAACTAAATCTAAAGGTAATTCTCTCATCACTCTGGTAAATCTGCACCCAGAGACCATGACCAGACGCTGCTGGAGGAGAGGGCGAGGACGGGAGGGGAATGAGGAAAGGAAGAAAAATGTGGAGGTAATGGAAAAGGTGGGGTAGAGATGAGTTGACAAAAAATGGGGTGTAGAAGGTAATGTCACGGTGAAAGCACTGGTGGGTGTTTATAGGTCTCGAAATATTATCTTTAACAGAGTTCTTCCTATACGAGAGTGAGAGCTTAATGATGAGATTGATACTCTTACACATAACTCCATGTATACATGGGTATTTCAGTGAATGTATGGGTGCTTATGGGTTGTGGCCTTTTATCCACATGTAAACAGCATTTTAAATCACTGAAAACTCACCTTTGGAAAACTATCAGAGGTGATACATTTACATGTAGACAAAGAAAAACAAGATTTTGTTTTGCATTGTCAGTGGTGTTTGCCTTTCTCTCCTTTTTTGACATCAGACATCCATCAGAAGCTTTTTGCTGTAGCCTTCTGATGGATATTGCTCAGTATGAGCCTTCATTTAATATGTGTGGCCCTCCTTCTGTGCTGCTTTTTTTGAAATGCGCAGTTTGTTTGTGAATCATCCTTGTTGTGGGACAGGAGTGTTCTGCTGAAATAGTCTATAAGGCTGTGCAATACTCTGTGTCTGGGGTTCTTGCAATTTCCTTGGGCTAGGCCATGTTTAGACATTCACCCCCACTCACACTGTGCACACATTAGTGGTTGTTTTGTTTAGGTACATTAGTTGCCATGGTGTTACTGCTCTGTATTTTGGATTAGTTGCATTTGTTTTTTTCCATTTTCTTTTATAGTTAGGACGCTTGTGAACTACGTAACACCGCAATTGTGCTTCTGTGGTGCATCTATATAGAGCCTATGATGGTGCCAACTCAAGTTGCCAGTGCTGCTGCCAGCAATATGTCTGTGTTGATAACTTTGTTGCTACAGCAGAGGTTTTCCAGAAAGGTTTAGGGTGTAGCTTTAACACAGAAGTGTAAATGCACTCTTAGGTCCGAGTCGCACAGGCTCAGAGATCCATTGGTGATGGTCAGATCCAGTCTCCAGGGTGAGATGGTTGCTGGCTGTCACTCTGAAATTGATCACAAAGGGGGTTCTGCTTCAGAAACTTCACTGTGGTCGTCTGCAATTTGGATGGAAGACACTCCCTAACTAACAACCGAGCGATAGTGAACCATGAAAAAGTGCAACGCCCGCCTGAACGAATGTTTGCCTCCAAAGTAAAAGTTCGAAGTGTCTTACAGCTGAAACCAACAAGATTCAAAAGGTGGCACTTTCACCTTGAAGGTGAATGCTCTCTGTTCCTGGTCTGCATTGAACCATTTACAGTTTCTTTACCTCTTGGTGGATAGTTGGCAAGTGTTTGCGGACAAGTTGGCATCTTGCATACAAACTACGGGTGACTGCAGCAACCTGCCAGCAATCAAAGTAATTTTTCGTCATTTTTAATCAAAGCAACCACTCACCAACAGGATGAGGAAAATACATTTTCAAGATATTTTCTAAACCAACTGTTGCATTCTTCAGGCACCGATGAACACAGATGAACCCAGAACATGAAGCCATTTGTTTTTGCATGTGTTCATAAATTTTGGGGACATAAAAATCTTCCGGTGTAAACGGCCAATGCTATACTAACAGCAACAGACAATTAGACCAGAGAATACCTACTGAAGCCTGAAATAAACATGCCAAACCTGAAATAGAAACAGTAATTAATTTGTGCAGTGATTCATTTGATTGAGTACAGACAGGGAAAGACCTTGGGCTCGGATTGCAAGCGCACTGTAAAAATAGATGGCGTTTATCAAAATACATGAAGCAGTGCCATGCTATTGTAATCAAAGAAGAAAAATTAGAAACAGCGAGCTTGCAACAAGCACTCTCATCTCCATCGCATTCAATCCCCAAATGCAGCTGGAGGTCTGATTTCTATCTGTGCCTCTCTCAGCTCTGTGACCAATCAATACATTTAAGCTCCTCTGCTCTCAGCCCGACGTGAATGAACAAATATACTCAGAGCAAGATGACTGCTCGTTTTCCTGATGAAAGTCATGAAATTGTCCCAGCTGGAGGTAGACAGGGTGGAGTCGTCTGTCTCTCTGTCTACTGGGGCACAGTTCATTAAGCCGCATGCTACTTAAGATGAAGATGAATATTTTTAGATCATTTTAAGCTGCAGTAACGACTTTTTAGTGCATACTAACAGAAAATAATTATACACAGACCACTAAACTGGATTTTGTCTGTTTTAAGCAGCCAGATGTCAGACTGCCAGCATCACCCAGTCCATGTTACCCTTCAGGTGAGGTGTTTAAGGTGTGTCCAATCGGGACATGTTGTGACTCGAGACACGGTGGTTTGATTAGATTAGATTAGATTAGATAAAACTTTATTAATCCCTCGGGTGGGTTCCTCCGGGAAATTCGGTTTCCAATAGCACAGCACTGACAGAAGTTATAGAATGTGAGCAGAAATATACCATATATACACATATATAAATACAGAAACATATGTAAATACAGAGTATACAAAGGGATAAATAGAATAAATAAGAATAAGAATACAAGGGAATTGCACATTTCAAGTATTGTGAGTCAGTGTTGCACCATTGGATATTAACAACAGTATTGACAAAAGTATTGCACAGTGAAAAGGCAATACAGGTTAGTTGTTCCCCCTCCTTTGTCCTCCTGTTTCCCCTCCCTCTCCCCTCCAGTGAGGAGTTAAACAGTCTGATGGCGTGTGGGACAAAGGAGTTTTTAAGTCTGTTGGTTCTTGACTTTGGGAGAAGCAACCTGTCACTGAACAGACTCCTCTGGTTGTTTATGACCCTATGCAGAGGATGCCCAGCATTGTCCATAATGTCCAGCAGTTTCTTTAATGTCCTTTTCTCTGCCACTGACACCAGAGTGTCCAGCTTCATGCCGACCACAGACCCAGCCTTCCTGATTTGTTTCTCCAGCCTAGATGAGTCCTTTGCTGTGCTGCTCCCCCAGCACGCCACAGCATAGAAAAGTACTCCTGCAACCACCAACTGGTAAAACATCCTCAGGAGTTTCCTGCAGATGTTAAAAGACCTCAGCCTCCTGAGGAACTACAGTCTGCTTTGGCCTTTTTTATACAGGTGCTGCATGTTGCATGACCAGTCCAGTTTGTTGTCCACCCACAGCCCGAGGTACTTGTATGTGTTTACCACCTCCACCTCCTCTCCCTCTATCTGAACTGGCAGTGGACCTGGTCTGGACCTCCCGAAGTCCACAACCAGTTCCTTGGTCTTTGAGGTGCTGAGTTGCAGGTGGTTTGTGTGACTCCATGTGACGAAGTTCCTCACCAGACTTCTGTACTCCTCTTCCTGATCATCCCAGATACACCCCATGATGGCTGTGTCATCTGCAAACTTCTGAATATAGCATGATTCAGAGTTGTAGCAGAAGTCAGAGGTGTACAGGGTGAAGAGAAGAGGGGACAGCACAGTTCCCTGTGGTGCTCCTGTGCTGCTGACCACAGTGTCAGACGTGATGCCCTTCAGCCTGACGTACTGTAGTCTGTCTGTGAGGTAGTTTAAGATCCAAGCGACCAGGCAGGGGTCCACCTGCATCCTGTTTAGTTTTTCCTGAAGCAGACAGGGCCGGATGGTATTAAAGGTACTTGAAAAGTCAAGAAACAGGATCCTGACCGTGCCTTTTCCCTTGTCCAGGTGTGAGTGGGCTCTATGTAGGAGGTACAGGATGGCATCCTCCACTCCGACATCTGCCTTGTATGCGAACTGTAGTGGGTCCTGGGCATGTTGTACCTGTGGTCGGAGGAGGTTGAGGAAGAGCTGCTCTAGAGTCTTCATAAGATGTGACGTCAGTGCCACCGGTCGGAAGTCATTCAGCTCATTAGGCCGGTTCCTTTTGGGGACCGGGACAATGCAGGATGTCTTCCATAGGGCGGGCATTCTCCCCAGTCGCAGGCTGAGGTTGAAGACTCGTTGTAGCAGTTCCCCAAGTTCAGCAGCACACGCCTTTACATCACACACGTTTGGACATCTATTATTAGACTCCTGCCCCCATGACCCTGGACCTGGATAAGAGACAGAATGTAAATGAATCAATGGATAATACGTCTTTTTTTCTTACCATGAAGTTTCTGTTCTTACTTTATAAGGTACTGGCTGTTAGTATGGGGTTTGACTCCTTTTCTTTCAGAACTGCCTTAATTTTTTTGTGGCATAGATTCAGCAAGGTGCTGGAAACAGTCCGCAGAGATTTTGGTCCAGATCTCGTGAATAAAGAGTGAGCATATAGTGATATTAAAGAATCCTGTTTAAGATTATTTGAGGTTCATTACATTGTGTGTTATCCTACTAGAAGCAGCCATCAGAAGATGGCTACACTGTCATAAAAGGGATAGACATGGTCATCAGTGTTGGCAGAGTTACTTGAAAAAAGTAATTAGTTACTAATTACTTCTTCAAAAAAGTAATTGTTTGTGAGAAAATAAGTAATCAGTTACTTTTCAAAAAGATGATACAACCTTTAATGCATAATCCATTATATAAAATTGAATCAAATGGAAAGCCTCTTTTTAAAATTTGTTGTATTAGTTTTATGCACATTGCATTAAGCAAAAATTAAATTATATGCAACAGTGTTTGACTTGAAGAAATTCTTTAACATTTAAACCTATTTTCTGCATATAAAATAAAATAATGTTTTGTGTTTACACTCACTCTTTCAAATAGATGCAAGTAAAACACAGCAAAAAATAAATAAAATCAAAGATTCAACGGTACTAAGTCCTGTCGCTCTTAAATCTGTTGTCACCTGTTTAGCAGGAGTTGGGCGGGTGGAGGTTTGCCTGGTGTCGCAGTGGTCATGTTGGCAGGGGGATCCAGGCAGTGTGCTCGGTGCTTGCTCAGATTTGAAGTTTAATTTTTTGCTGTTTACAGAAGTTTTCTTCCCACGCAGAGTGTACAGCGGACGCTAATGTTTTTTTTTCACTTTTTACGGACTAAAATTTAAAGTAATGTAAGTACGTCCATGCTTTAAATGCTGCATGGTCGCACTCTCTCCCACACTCCATATTATCCGTTGTTGATCTGCACACGTCTGTTGCTGCTACAGACGTCGCACGCGCTTACGTCATTGTCATGAGACACTCAAACAAAATCACAACGGTTCAGTAACACAGCGTGCTTACAGGAAAGTAACAGTAATCCAATTACTTTTTTGCAATAGTTATCCCTTACATTACTTGTTACTTGAAAAAAGTAATCGGATTACTTGTAACACATTACTGCCCGTCTCTGTCAGTAATACTCGTGTAGACTGTGGGGTTTAAATAATGCTCATGAGCCCAAAGTGTGCCACAAAAATATATCTCCCACACCATTACACCACCAGCACCAGTTTGAACCGCTGATAGAAGTCAGGATGGATCCACGCTTTCATGTTGTTTACGCCAAATTCTGCCCCTACCAGCTAAATACTGCAGGAGAAACTCATCAGACCAGGAAACATTTTCCAATCTTCTATTATCCAAATTTGGTGAGCTTGTGTGAATTGTAGCCTCAGTTTGCTGTTCTCAGCTGACAGGTGTGACACCTGGTCTGGTCTTCTGCTCTAAAGGTGGCAGGGCTTTCTCCATCGCTGCTCCAAGATTCTAGAAAGTCTTCCCTCGTGTATATAGTCCTCCTCTTTGGAAATCTTCAAATCGAACTTGAAGAAATATTTTCACAGGGTCTTTGGGTCATTTTGGGTCTACTTCAAGGTTCAACATGTTGCTCTTCTGCATACCTTGATTATAACAAGTAGTTATTTTATTAGCAGGCTAAAATAGAAGTTTGTTGAAACAGAAAAGGAAAGTTTCTACCAAAGGTTTTGTACAAGCAAATTTGTGCTCTTTAAAAGACGTTTACATTTTTTTATGACGCTTGCTTTGTTTCCCCGTCACAATAGAGGGAACAAATATAAAGGAAATAAAGCAAAAGATCTGCTCCTATCAGTCGAAATGTTATTTTAAATGGTAAAAGATGGAAGGTCAGCCCAGAATTTCCAATTAATAGATTCTCCTTTTAAGAAAAATGCCATTATCTAATTCATCACACCCAGAAATTAATCTTCGTATTTGCACTTTTTCCATTAAACAATTAGTGCCTAGCAGTCTTTTCCCTGCTTGTGTTCAAAATGATAATTTAATTGGATATCTACATATCCATGCATAGCTGTATGGGATGCCTTTATATTTAAATATTTGTTAAATTTATGTTTTCATAACGATAAGAGCCCCGCTGTTGCTGTTCCTGTGCAGACAGCTTTGCTGATAACAGAAACTTTATTTTATATTTCATGGATGAATGGAAACTAATGCAAGCAGTTAAGCTAATTCTCACATGTACCTGTCACACACACACACACACAGTAACAGAGCGCGAGGTCAGAAGCTACATTTTATTTTTCATTTCTCTCTGAAATGAGCTAAAAACATACATGAAACAGACGAGGAGGCTTGGCGTCCTCTGTTATGTAACTCTTAGGAAGGATCAATAGAGAGCAGTCCATCTTACTCTCTGTTCACCTACTGATTATTAGCAGTGTTGGGGAGTAACGGAATACATGTACCGCCATGGTTACAGGGCGACGCGCACTCTCTCTGCGACTGTGTTTCCTGGGTGAGAGAGGTTGTCGTCGTCGTCGTCGTCTAATAGGCAGAATGCTACAGCTATAGCCCTAAAGAATGTAGCCTCATGGGCAGTGTAGTCCGTGCTGCAGGGAGAATGGACTGCCATACCCATTATGTGTCTGTGAGCGCGAGGAGGGAGAAAAAGGAGAGTGGAAAAGTACGAGCTGTCATCGAGCAGAAACGGGAGCTGGAAGCATGTAAATATAATAATAACCACTGCAGCCAAGAAGAGAGCCTGACAAGCCCAGTTGTAAGTAAGCTATTAAGACTCGACTGTACACCGTGTTCGTGTTTTCTTCCGAAACAATAAGTTCCGTTGGAGCAGCCTTTCAACGCCTCTCTGTTTCAAACTTGACCCAGACAACAAAGTAAAGCTATTTTTCGGCTACGAGCCCTACACGGAACCCGATGTATTAGCTAGAGGTCCCTTTACTACGTTTCGGAGCCGCGGACCTTCAGTAATAGTAATAAATCACAGCAATAGTACATTCATGTAGTTGTAAAAAGCATGATAATATATTAAGTAATCCAAAGTATTTAGAATACGTTACTCTCATTGAGTAACGTAACGGAATACGTTACAGAATACATTTTGGGGCATGTATTCTGTAATCTGTAGTGGAATACATTTTAAAAGTAACCTTCCCAACACTGATTATTAGCCGCTGGAAAAGGCTCAAGCAGCGCTGTATTAAAGAAAAAACTAAGCTTCCTCTGCTTCTTGTGAAGTTACCATGACATGTACACTTCAGGAACACCCACACAGCAGTGATCATAATTGACTCTTACTGGATGAAACCACGATGAATATGGAGGAGGGATTTTTTTTCTTTCATCCTCTTGACAGGAACCCATTGTGCAACTTGAAAGGAGCAATGAGCTTAAAAAAAAAAAGTGCCTCTGGAAATCTGTGGGTGACGTCATAGACTTTACACCTATGATGTTTTAAGAGCTGACACAGAGACTGAACAGCTAAAAGGACACAGAAAAGCATGTCACAGATCTCTGAGATGATCTCATGCTTCTCTTTGGGACAAAAGTCAGGTGAGGTTACGAAACCACTCCAGGTATGCTGTGGTGGCTTTACTGTAGGATACAGACTGAAAACAGCCTATTGTGTTATTAGTGTGGGAGTGTTGTTTATGGTACAGCTGTAACATGAGCCCGTCCAGTTTCATTAGGTTTAGCTGAATACTGGATAAAGTTTCTAACACTGTCAGTCAGGATTTTAAAACAATCGTGAGCTAACCTCTAAAAATGCAACGTTCAGGTTCAAAAAGTGTTTTGCATAACTTGCAGTGATGCTGTCGAAAGAGTTAAAAGAGTCCTTTTAAATCCAGATGTCCATTATTCTCCTGCCCTTTTTTGGGGGCTGATCCACAACAGTTTTACATTTCATACCAATCCTTCTTGAATGAGTTTACGAAGAAAGCCATGTTTCTGGATATTGGTGGGGGTTTAACTAGAAGTGCACTGACTGCAGTTTCCCCAACTAATTTCCAGTTTTTATTTTATTAAATTTTTGGAATTAAAGAAATTATTCGACTTTACAATTTCCCCCCAAACTCCACTGAGTTAAAGGTCCTTCTCTCATTTAAACTAAAAATAAAATGCTCTGCTATCAGCAAATAATTAAATGAAAGTGAGTACTTTACACCCACCCACTGTTACGTGACACATTTAACCTCTGTGTACACACACCGAGATCGATCGATCTATATCTGCTTTGATCTCTTGCTCATACCAAGGCTCTAAGTTTTAGGCTACGTCCACACTAGCGTTTTCTGTTGTTTTCACAGAGTTGTGAGTCCATATTGAAACGGCCAAAGCCGCTCACCTTCTAGTACTGTGTATGCCGCTTATTTACTTTCCAGCTCTTTGAAACGTCGCTGCAAAATGTTGAGGAAAAGCAACAAGTTTTTTTTAATGGACTAACAATGCGGTGGAGTTGTTGCTGCGAGTGACACAAAAGTACAAAAGTTGCAAAAGCGAGTGAGAATTAAAGAATTTGAAGAAAAGCTATCTGGAGCATGCACAAACTGATATTAATCTTTCATAAGGCTGTCAAAATTGAGAGCAAACAAAACAACTGCTGTATAATGCCCTCCGCTATCTTAGTTTAATTGGTCACATGACTGCATCATATGACTAGCATGCGTCATCGTTTTAGAAAGTCTCCGTTTTCGCTGTACACACTGCGACGCGAAGCACCGTTTTGAAATGTATGCATTTTCGAGAGCATTTTCAAAACGCTGCGTTTTCCTTCGGGGAAAATGCCGTCTCTGTGGGCGGGAGGGCAAAATGGAGAGTTAGTGAAAACACTAATGCGTGCATTAGTGTGGACGTAGCTTTGGTCACTATGCCTTTGTTCAGCCAGGTGAAGGTGTCACGGCTGCGGCGGCAGAGGTGTGATGGGTGAGAGATTGAACCAAAATGCAGGCACTGGCATTGATGCGAGTGAGCTTTATTTACAGGAGGTCAGATACGAACAAAAACATGAAATGACTGGTGTGGACCTAACAGAACCTAAACTGGGAGAACTTAAATGAGCTTGAACTGAAAACAAGAACTAGAAACCAGGATACCTGGAAGTGCGAGGAGACAGAGAGCAGAGGAACTGACGACAAGCACAGGAGAACACACATTTGTACACAGAGGGAAACGAGGAAACTGCACACAGGAGGGAGACACAGCTGAACCCAATTAAAATTAAGTGAATACACTGACATAAGACACGGACCTTCACAATAAAACAGGAAGCTCAACACACATCCAAAGACAGACTCAGAGACACTGGCTTTACACAGAGACCTGACTGAACTAGAACAGATGGAACATGGGAACCAAAACCTAGGAACTAGAAATCTTAGCAGAAGACATAAACTAAAACATAAGATATTAATTATTTTGGTTAACACAAAACACTGAGTCAACAGACTCAGGACCATGACAGGTGTGTTGTGACAAACGTATTCATAGAGGTCCATCTGGGCTTACCTTTAGTCACAGTGAAAATCATCTACACAAAAACATGTTAGCTTTTGGCTGCGAGTGTGCGCATCACTATCTAGCTGTACCGCTGTGCCTGTGTTAATGCATGGATGAAACAGACCGTCTCGTGAAGCTGAGTCACAGGTTCAGCCTGAGCACTCTGGTCTGGAAATTGTCCAACTCCAGTCCTTGGCCAGTCGGTGAGTGCATCCCCAGTTTTAACTTTAAGTCCTGGTTTTCCTCCTTTTTCTTTGTGTTGAGAAATCTCCCCAGTTTCTCTGAGTCTTTCGATGATAGCATGTACCGAGGTGATGCAGCCCGCAATTTTTTGCACATTAAACCATAATCTTAAATAATTTATTGCCATTGGTAAATTACCTGATAGTCATTCCTTGGGATGAAATCTGAGGGGCAAATACTCTTGTTACTTTGCTTAAGCTGTTGTCTTTAAGGAACGCAGCCTTGTGGGTAACCTGTACTGTGGGACGTGAGCTGCTACAGAAAAAAGTGACACGAGCAGCACATCGCAGCAACTACTGTTGAGTGCAGGCACAGATGGATAGTTGTAGTCAGCCCTTCTTTGCAAGAACACACACACACACGGGACAATGAAGACAATACTGCGGTCACCGTCACTGGGGGAAAATGTGTCAGAGTTACACTGAAGCACCTGTCCTCCTGATGGAGATAATTTAATCTGGAAGGAACTCCCATCTGTAAACAGACAAGTGGGTGTGCGGTTAAGCTGATGATGACTACATCCTTCTTATAACAGCTCAGAGATGACATGCAACAAGGGAGGAGACGCATAACATCCAGGAAATGGTTGACAATGAGTCTCAGCTGTTTTATTCACCCGTTGTTTCTGTGTCATACTGAGTGGGACAATTTTAAATAAATACTTCTGTCCCTTTGAGTGTTCACAGCACCCGCCTATGCCAGAAGCCTGTGTCTATGTCCATTTTAATGATACATCATGTGTATCGTTTGCAGATGATTGTGGTATCTCATCCAAAGAATCAGCATTGTTCCCTCCATTAGGGTCTCTGTCGTGGTAATCACTTTCGTGACCTCCGGGCTTATCTTTAGTTACAAGTTAGTTATGAGATCGAGGAGGTATCAGTGCTGATGCGTAAGATGCTTTTTTGCTTTTCTGGTGATGTCAGTCACCGTAAATCTCAAAATGAAAAACACTTTGTTTCTTTCCTCCGACTCCTCATTTGAAGCCTTGAGTGAAGCTTTTTGTCTGTCACCATCTTGATTTGTTTAAACCGGGCGTCATGAGTGAGGGGTGAATCTGACTGAGAAACTGAGGAAACTGGATGCTCATATGCAGAGTTGGGTGTAACAGCGTTACAAAGAAACACTTTACTGTAATCACTGTACACTTCTCCGCAACATAGCATTGCTTGCATGTCTTTCCAATGGCGGAAGAAGATGGATCTCCTGCACACAGACGAGCCCTGCCTGAACCCAGGACGCTCTAGCTGTGAGGCAACAGTATCACTGTGTATCATGTGCAGCTGAAGGCGATGTAGCAGATTTTCTACTTAGCTGTCAATCCTACCTGTAGTGTTTCCTAGTTTTGAGCTTAATGTGATAGTTTTGACTAGAAACGCACACTGTGACTTACCTTCGAAAGTAATGCATTTAAAAACCAACTGAGTGTGAGTCATGACTGCAGCTAGTCTTTAAACAGTTATTTAAATTCTACAGTACGCGCAGCACAAGCTACAAAATGCACAAAGGTGTGTGTCTCTTGTTTTTGCTGTGTTAACAGATCAGCTATTGTTCACTAGCTTGTGTCTATAGTCTTATTTGAACTGCGATAACATCACTAACCTGCACTGCCATGCCAACCACACAGAACAGTTAAAGCAAACACAGTAAAACAACAGTTAACGACACGCTTCCCAGAAATGTATGCAGACGGGACAGGCGACTGTGGAACAGGCAAAAGGGAAAAGACTGAATGCTGTACAATGGACAAATACCACTCTGTACTCACACTGTGCATCTGACACCAACCTCAATGTGCAATGCATCGACTAGTGCTAAGAGTGCCGTTTCCTGCATCTGCAGATACTGCTTATCAATAACAAGTGACTCTGGCAATGCAGTGAAAACAAGTCAGATGCTGAAGAGCCTCTGAAATTGATGTCTGTGTTTTCATTTGTCTGCTTTAATAAAGGTTACATTCTGTATTTTGATTACTCACTTTGAATGCACATCATTTAACTGGTAGTTGTGCTCAAGATATAGAGAGGGGGAAGTTCTGATCCAGACTTCTTCTATTAACAACCTCAATCCACAGGATGGCAACATTAATTTCTATTTTTGGTGCATGAATTAAACAGATTCATAGCTCTGCCTGAATAAAGAATGATTGTTGGACAAGAGGTTTGTATAGTAAGTGCTGCCTTTTCATTATTTCTGATGTACCATTTTAGCTTCAATAACACTGAAGTGCCACACAGACAGACGTGCAAAAACCACATAAAGGAGCCTTTCAGGCTGTGTGAAACTGTTAACCTGAAACCAGAAAAGCACTTGAGCTTTTAAAAACTCCCCATATTTTTAAAAAGCACTATAATGAACATTATTTTAGAGACAAACACATTCCCGTGTATCGTCCTGATTGTAAAACAGAGCTTTCTACTTTGTCTAGAACACAGTGTCTTAATAAGCACCCTTCTGAGTTTCCATGAAAACCCTCTCTGCAGGAGCTTTCATGTCGATTTAAAAACCCTCCCTTACTTGCTCATTAAACGAGGTGACAGGCAGAATAAGGGGCACCGATCTGACATTTCCTGCTTCACAAGTAATTAATAAGGCAATAATGGAAAAAGTATAAGACAATTATTTGTTCCAGCAGCTCACTTCATTCTCACTGCCTTTAGCTCTTCCTGTTTATCTGCATTAAGAGAAAGCAGAGCGAGTGTGCTCTAACAACTCTGACTGCTAACACCCGCTCACCTGTTGCTCCTGTGCACCTCCCTGCAACTAACACTGGATCAGAGGATGTCATGGTCTTTCAACTCCACCTGACAGAAAGGTCATAAAGTTCAATCAAATATTAACAGTAATAAAAACAATTTCATCAGGGATGAGATGAGTCGTTTATGTTGAATGTAGTTAAAAATAACATAATGAAATAACAAAACAAGAGACGCTTTAGTTTTTGTTTTGTTTTTTCCCCCCTCCGTGTTTCTCTGAAGCTGCGCGGTCGACAAACGAATCAACGACTGTGAGGTAAACGGATAAACAAGCTCCTCGTGACATGACTCACAAGCGAAAACGAGAATGATAAGCAACCAAACTAATTTCACAAAATGCCACTGTGCAAAAAGTGTGAATGAAATCAATATAAACTTCCTCTTTTTAACTTCCTCTTAGCTTCCCCCCCCCCAACGTGCCAAATTACTCAGAATTCAAGTCAATTAAATGAGGCATTATTAAAGCATCTGAAAGTGAATTATCATAATCAAAAAACAAGTGGAGACCAGGTTCAGGGGAAATAGACAGAGTAGATAATTATTATTTTAACAAGAAAATTACACACCCTGCAAGCACTGCACTGAAATGGTGCACCTGATATCCCCATGTTGGTTTTCCTCTACATCACTATAGTCATACCCCTCCAGCTACAAACCAATAACACTGTTGTGATGTCATAGCTTGGCTTGTAGGGGTAGAGACACGTGATGAAGTTGTGGTGGATGAAACAAAACTGTCACCCACATGTAATGCATGAAACTAAATTCTAATGTTTGGACACTTAATGGGCATTTTCTTATTATACATTTAAATATATAGGTTTAGGCAATTAAAATTACTTGGTGGGTTTAAAAAAAAAAAAAAGATAGACTATGTGCACCTTAGCATATGTTACTTCCGGTGGGGAAACTCCTGTATAGCGCTTCGTTTCCGGTGTGATATTTACGCCTTGTTTACGGTCGGGTTTTCCAAAACAAGTCAACCAAATGGATGAATCAAGCGGCGATTTACATTACTCAAGATGTCTTGGGCATTTACCGAATATATCTGTATATGATGTCCATCGACTTGGCGATATTTTTTCCCCCGCGCCTCAGAGCAAAAGGCAAGGCAAGGCAAGGCAAGTTTATTTATATAGCACAATTCAACAACAAGGTGATTCAAAGTGCTTTACAGAGACATTAAAAACAAAAAGAGAGAAAGGATTCAAATTTTATGTTTCTCAGTGTTTGTATACAGTGGTCCCTTGTTTATCGCGGGTGTTATGTTCTAAAAATAACCCGCAATAGGTGAAATCGGCGAAGTAGCCAAATTTATTTTTTACAGTTATTAGAGATGTTTTAAGGCTGTAAAACCCCTTACTACACACTTTATACACTTTTCTCATACAGGCATGAACATTTTCACACTTTTCTCTCTTGTTTAAACACTCTCAAAGTTTGTAGAAAAATAAATTCAGTATTATAGAATGAAACCAAAGATCAAACCCTGTTTTCAGGTCCAGAACATGGGAATAGAGCAGCTGCGAGAGAATTCAACATCAATGAATCATTAGTAAATCAATGAATCAGAAGTCCAACCTGATCGATGTAGCAATTCTGTACTGTGAAGGAGAGATGGCACGGAGGATATCGACAATGGTCTACAGTCGATCAGGATGCAGAACACAATGCGCTGTAAGGAAAAAAAACAAAACAAAACAAAAAAAACAAGTGCAGACAATCTAAAACTAGAAAGAAAGCATGACACATCCTAAGCCTGTTTTTAAAAAAAACAAACAAAAAAAAAAACCCCTTAAACATGGCTACTTGGCATGATTACATAAAGACCTGGGAACATGGCAGGGTAGCAGGCAATCTGACAAAGACTGAATGAACACAAACTAAATACACACGGGAGGTGATCAGGGGAAGTGGAAACACATGGGGAAACAGCTGACACTAATCTGATATAACGAGGCAAAGGAAGCAGAGCCGACTACACTGACATAGGACACAGACTTTCAAAATAAAACAGGAAACATGTGACACAGACATGACAATACAAACCTGACAACCTGAAATTACAGACAGAAATACATGAGACTAACCAGAAGACGTAAGTGAAACATAAATAGAATAAACTTCAGGCAACTAAATAATGAACCTAGAACTTAACATTATCTTCAAATTATAACAAAAGTGATCAAAAACCAAATGAAAGCATTGGGTCATAGACCCAGCCCCTGACAAAGACGAGCTTCACTTGTTCCATGCGTGGTTTTTTTCCCCAAGGTGCAAAGTTACCGCATCAAAAAAAAAAAAAAAAAAGCCATTTACTCAGTTCCTGTAACGGTTTTGATCACAACTCCAGTTCTGATCCAGACGTTTCTATAGCTAATAAGCTTCTTTTCAATGGCATCACTTGTTTTCAGCAGAAACGTGAATAAATCAGATGTGGTTCAGAAGCTCCTCTCCATAAAATGTCCCGAGGACCAGATTACGCTTAAATTGATTAGTTTTTTTGTAAATGCAAAAACCTGCCCTCACTCATCCCTCTCTTCCAGTGCCTGACACCTGTTCATTTGAAAGCTAATTCTCTTTGATTTTATGGAAGCAGCGCGCTGATAAAGCGCCCGGATAACGCTCTGAATCGCACGGCCATCCTGCTCTTTCCCTGCGTCTCTAATTAAGATCCTGGTGCTGCAGCACTAATGTTAATTCACAGGTGTCTGCTGCCTGCCAGTCACCATGGCAACTTCAAGGTATGCCGCTTAATCCGTAACACACACACACTTATTCTTTTCCTCTTATCAGAACTGATTAATCTGGACAGCAAACAATGTTCACGGCAGCGTGGGCAACCTACCGCTGATTTCTCCAGAACAGGAAATCGAGGCTGTCTGTTAAAAGACGGATCTTAAAGTGCATTCTGGATGGCAAATAAACCATTAAGATTTGTTCTTGAAAGAACACTAAAGCCTCTCAGCTGCCTAACTCCCCTGGATGTTTACTCAGGCCATGAAGAGTAGATCAACATAACTGCGAGCGCTAAGAGTCTCAGAACGGGCAGCTTAAAAACCTGCTGATGGCGGATCAATGCCCACACCTTCAAAGGAATTCAGGTTTCACTCGTGGCATTTCTGCACTTCATCTCAAAACACCATCCCTTTTTTTCATCACTCAATAGTCTGCAGTCTTTTATAGCATTTCTACTTCCCCTCTGTGTTCCGTCTCAGTAATAGGCCTCCAGCATATCTGCATATTGTTACGTCTGGGAGTGTAACTGCACATGTATTCAGTCTGCAGGCGTTTGGTTTAGTATGAAATTTTAACCGTTCTGGATGCCTTGTGAATTAAATAGAAGCCTACACAAGTTCCAGAGCACTATGGTTTGCTCTTCCAATTCCTGTTTTTACTTTAAGGTCACCTCCTTCGTGTAATGTTTGCACAGGAGTATTATTACAACCTGATATCTGCGTCTTTCCTGTCTCATTCCAGAACGAAGAAAAGAAGGAGGAGGTGGAGAACACAAAACCACTTTGGAGAAAAAAAAAAAAAGGTTGAAGGCGCTCATTGTCATTATCACATTATCATCACAGGACATGTGTTTTTTGCAAAATATGACAGGTTTGCGGTGAAATGTTAACTTCACAAATTACAGGCACGGCGTGATGGCATGGGATTAAGATTGCAGAAAACCTGATAAATTACTAGAGATCCCCAGATAAGAGTAGTCCTGTGTGAAGAGCTTTTATCTCCATATCTCTTGTTTTTTTGTGTGCAGCAGACGTTTGGAGAGATTTGAAGTGTGCTTGCAGCAGTCGATAGATGTTTCTTGGTTGGGGACAGTTTGCATTTTACTGTCACAATCAAGAAAAATAAAATACAAAAGAAATGCTTATAGAGTGCTGTGCAAAAGTTTTGAGCCACTCCTTATTTCTTTCTTTTGTTTTCCAGGCTTTCTGAAGCTCTTTTTCTTTGGACATTGGCTGCTTCGTCACTATTTTACATCCAGTCTTTGCACCTGAACATTTTCAGAGGCTTTTCTTGTTTGCTTCTTAAACCACTTAAGACTGACCCGTGAATCATTCAAGCGTAAAAGAAAAGCACCATCTGCTGTTCATTGAAGCATCATCAGAAATAATCTCACAGAAAGGTTGCCTGTCAAGTAATTGTTCTTAAGGAGGGTGTAGCGGTCGCAGGTAATGTGAAGGGGACCAGACGGCAAAAACAACTACACGAGCCCTCAATCGTTTTTCAGAGCTCTGATTATATTTCTCTTACAGGTACACACGGTTTCACACTCTCAGCAGCAACACATCTAAACATAAACAACCCAGCCCCCAAAAACCCTCCTCCTTAAATAGGCACCGGTCATACCACCACCAATAAAATTTAAACGATTTCCCCCAACACACTCCAGCTACAAATAAACATATACAGTAAAACACTACAGTCATTTTAACACACCTCACATACATCTGACTACAAACAAACCCCAGTTAAATAATACACAAACTAACTAAATCAAATCAAAAGTAAAGATTCACCCCACTCCCACCCTCAGCTCTCATCTGATGGTTTACCCCACTAACAGTAGATAATTAGGGAACTCCTTTCAGGTAAACATTGTTAGCCTATAATACTGGACTCCATGAATTAGACCTTCAGGAAGTTGACCTGGGAAGCATTGTGAGATGCTTCCCAGCACCCTCACAATGGGGAAACTGGGAGAAAAGGCAGGGGTATGGCAAATTACAACTGGACTGAAAATCAGTGGCAATGGGATCAAGTAATGAGTTAAAATTTGCACGGAGGAAGTCAGGAGAAAAATACAACAGCCATCTGTAAAATAAGCTGGAGGCTCTGTCAACCAGTTTGGGGCCAGTCCTGCTGGGAATCTTGTCAGACTTGATGAAACGCCAAATTGATGGTACCATCCGGTTTTTAATCGACCATATTATGTGGAAATTGTCTGACTGGCAGTGGCTTCAGTCATCCTAAACTGTCAGGGATCACAGGTCTAGAGACGCTCAGGGTAAGACTCCAAAAGTCACAGTTGATTGTGTTTATTTACTGTGAAATGTGCAACACAATATGATCAACAGTAGTGACCGTCCCCTCGAGGCAGGGTTTTCCACAGATCCATTTGATTCAACAGACACAAAACAGCTCACTGCTCTCCAGCGCATGCTTCTCCAGGAGGATCTGTACACAGCGAGAAGGCTGGTGAGCAGCAACAATCACAAAGATAGAAGCTGGACTTTACCAACTGCAGCAATTCAATGATTCAGCAAGGACTGAAGGTCTGAGAAGTGGCAACAACAAGTTTGGAGGCAGACTCCTGCTTCTGCATTATAACCAAACCGCACACATACAGACACGCATGAGTCAACCGGTGAGGACAGAGGGACCGTGACACAAACTCACTACCATGGTCTGTGGGAGTGTCTGGGAGGTTTTCCACCTGTGGCAGCTGGTTCTCCCCTTTTTGGGTGGGACCTCCAGCACCTCACCTGCACTTCATCTCCAAGCAATCAGCAGGAGAGCTTCTTAAACCTTTGCAATACAAACCTTGCCAGTTTGTATTGCTCGCCACAGCAGTAACTAGGCTGACCTCCTGAAACTCTTTCTAGTTGTCTTCCTTTGTGTTTCCCTGTGTTCAGAGGTGGTTGCTTCCACGGTTTGAACTCACCTGGATATCTGTTTCGTCTCCCTGCCTGCTTGCATCAGCCTTCCATTACACCTCGGACTCTTTGGAAATTCCCACGAACCTCCCCTCCTCAGAGCTTGCAAACCTGAACCTGCAAAGTAAGGAAAATCACTCACCAGTAAATGTCTCTCAGCTCCTGCAGTAACTCCCTCTCCATCTGTTTCAGAATCCCTCCCATTCCTCTGTCTCTTGCTGTGACCACTTCAGTGACCCAGTTTGTTTGGACAATCCTTCCCCCGCTCCAGTAGTTGATTCCCCGTGGCCCTTATTAACCTGACTCTCAACCTGTTAAGCATTTTCTGTTATCAAAATAAACTTTCGTGTAAATAGTTATTTTACGTGTGTTGGTGTCTGCATTTTGGTCCATTCCTTGGGTGAACCTTGAGTTCATGACAGGAACACTAACAGGCGTGGGTTGGGAACAAAACAAAAGTCACTCAACTTTTACTGTTGCTCAAGAAGCCTGGAGAACTTTCCTGAAGACTGCTTTAAGAAATTATAAGAAAGCTTGCTTAAGAGAGTTCAAAGTTCAATTCATTGACTTTTAAGTTCATTTTAAATATACAAACTTTTTCTTTCCTGTTTTCTGAGTAAACTAGAAACAATTGAGGAGTGGCTTGAAACCTTTGCACAGTATTGTTTAATATTATGTTTCACAGAATATTGTGCACATGTAATATCTTTAGAGTAATCGGTTAATTTACACTAAAAACCAGAGCTGGTGTCCCATTAAAAGCAGACACAGCCAATTAAACAGGCGATAAAGCTGAGAGTCTGTATAGACATGTAGTTTTTCCACAAAGAAAACTGATCTGTTATCCATATACCAACGGACCTATAAGCAGAATAAATAACGACACTGGTACGAGTAATCTATTATCCATTTCCATTCACAGTAAAGGGCAGCATTTTTCCTTCTGCTTCCACTTTCTCTAACTGTAGCATCACTGCAGCAGCACCAACATCTATGCAGACACCACACAAAGGCCTGCTGCAGCAGTTCAGCAGGGTGACCATCACACACACAGGTAGGTGGTGTGACCCTGATATTGTTCTGTGCATTTCCCCTCCAATCATCCTACATGCCTTCGCTATCTGGCTTTTTTCATTATCGTGAATACTTAGGTTTGTCTACTTTTACTCCAGTGTTTAAGTTGCCTGCCTTGACTCGACTGTTTTATCAGCTTAAAATTAAAGCTTTTTAATATGTACTTTGATGGTTAAGGGATATTTACACGGGAAAAGATAAAGAGTAATGTGGTGACCATGCCATGGAAGGTCAGTGAAATTCAGTGACTTGTAAGAAGTGAGCATATCCAAAGGTAAACTTTTCTAGGCTGTGTTTGCCTAACATTCACTCTGCAGTAAATCACAGGTTGGCAGGTCATTATATATCAACTGTACTGACTTCAGTAACCCTACAAAACCTCTATGGATCCCTAGAAGGAATGCTTTTTATTAAACACCCAGGGAGAAAAGCTAAACCCTCAGCGCTGCCACAGTGTTCACTTTTGCAATCTGAAGGAACATTTGGACTCCAAAAACAGCTTTTACATCAGATTTGACAAGCAGAGGGTCTCCCGCTGACTCTATCACACAATTTAAAAAAACAAAAACTACCTTTTATCTGGATTGCACAATTTTGCTTGCGCAGCAGCTTTTGTCTTTGAATATTCTGTGCAGGGGCGGATCTAGAAGGGTGGCATGGGGTGGCAAGTGCCACCCTAAAACGATCCCTTGCCACCCCAAGTGCCACCCCAGTTTTGCATATGACAGTGTTGTTTAATAAAATAAGACAGCATTAACACTTTGAGCGTAGTTACAGTCAGCAGTGAATATAAATGCTAAAACTGAATATACTGCATAGTGTTCCCCCCCTCCACTATTAACAAATGGTTCAGCCCATAGCACTGACCGGCTTTTTTCTTGTTTTCAGTAGCGAGCGATGCTTATGATTGTGCCAGAGCACATTTTAAACAACACCATGGGAATTTCAGATTTCACACAGGTGGTTGGTTGTTACACTCTGGAAATGGAAGGAAGGTGAGTGTTATTAACCCTCTGTGGTCCACGGACACGCTGCACCTCCAAATCACATGACTGATCTAAGCTGACATAGCAACAAGCTGCAGCCACGCTGAGTCTCTATTTCAGCCCATATTGAAAGTTCGGACTTCAAAGTTTTTAAATTTTAATTACAGCCCAGTAAATCCAGTTATGAAAATATATATAAGCCACGCTTTTTTCTAAATACTGTCGTCACGTTTTTGTTTTTTTGTGTGTATGTTTTTTTAAGCGTTTTCTAAGGACAGCTGAAAACAGTAAAGAAAAAAAAAAGCCACCTCTTTCCTATCGGTGGAAAAATGTACCATGTCGACCATTTAAAACAAAAAAAAGAGTCAACACGTGGGATTTGGTTGTTTAGGAAGAGGGGAAAGTTTTGGGAGTGACGGTAACAGCAGCAAGCGAGTGTGTGTGTGTGTGTGAGAGAGAGTTTTTAGATGTGGGAGATTTGTGACGTTTATTGTTTAGTGTATAGTTAGTGTGTTGTGTTGTCTTGTGTAGTTAGTCTGTTGTGTAGTCGTTGTTTTGTTTTGTGTGTCAGTGAATGTCACAAAGGCATATTTGCAATGTAAACACTGTCACTAAGTAGAAAACCAGCGGAGTGATACACCTCCTGTTGTCAGGCCTGCAGGTTTATCCCTGTGCTGTTCTCTGTCTTTTGGTGGAAAAACTTTTTTTTTTAGTGGCACACATCATTTGTGGGGCATCTTATTGCGACACCTGATTGTTCTCTCATTTTAGTTTTAGTAATATTTTTAAATGGTTGTACAAAATGAAAAAAAAAAAGGCAGGTGTATCGGCTGCATTTTTAGATAAATAGTTGTAGATGTTTACAAAATGTACAATTTATGTTTGCATTTCAAGTTATAAAAATTTACTCAACATGTCTGTGGGTTTTTTTACAGTAAAAAAATACTACTAGGATTTTAAGTGTGATTTCAGATCAGTAATACTAATGCAGTATGTCAGTGAAAAAACAACTAAATTTAGTTGAGCTGAAAAGAATGATACCAAACAAAGCAAGGGGCGAAAAATAAAATGAAACAATTTGAGGGTAAAATACAAATGTAAACTCAAAAGGAGTCAAAAATGGCTAGTTGTATTTCAGACCTCAGTGGGTTAATCCAACAAATCATAAAAAATTAGGTTTAAATTTTTGTTCATGACAGTGCAGATTTCTGACATTTTGTTTAATTTAAGCTGTAACAATGTGATTGTTTTCTAACAAAAAAACAGTGTGAAACTTAAGTTAGACTTGTGTTTGTAAATGAACCGCCCCATGTTGTGTAGCTTTCTGAATTTTATTCTTAACCCTTTATTGACCGGCCCTTCAAATTTACCTGTAAAATGGGCCCGCCGGTGGGCCCATGATCAATAAAGGGTTAATGGGCTACATATTTATTTATTATACAGGCTATACGGTACATAAAATCAAAACTCACATGTTTTATGTAACTAAAGTGTTTAATTATGTGGGCTACAGAAAATAATTAAGTTATAGACTATATTTATATGAAAAATGTGTATACTTACTGCATTTGAATTATTTTAACCATATGTAACCACCTGCGTATGTGTTTGAAAAAAAAAAAAGGCTTTGATTTTGCCACCCCATTTGATTTCTTTGCCACCCTCATGCCACCCTAAGAAAATTTCTCTAGATCCGCCCCTGATTCTGTGCAATCAAATGCGCAAAAGGAGCCTCTTTTATCTCAGCTTGTGCGGACATGCACACAGCTTACAGACCGGCCTCAAAGTGTTAATCGGAAAGCTGTCGTTCTACACGGCGAGAAGAAATAGAGGTTTCAAAGAGGAAGCATCGTAAAAGGTTGAGGGAACAAGAGTTGCAGAGATGAAACCGTGTAGTGTGCTTTTGTTTATAAGGACATCACGTCAGGAAGAGGTGAATAATGTGCTGCTTTGTGGGAGAACAAATGCTACAGCACTCCCCTTGATATCATCCTAATATGATGAGAGATTAAGGAGGAAAATAGCCCTCGCCTTGTCTCCAGGGTGTTGATGGCTAGTTAATGTAACTGCCTTCATTTCCTTCCATCCAGTTCATTGTGGTTTTTTTTAGTGAAAGAGGAAGCTTCGGCAGTTTTGTTCCCTTAATAAAAATCAATACGGGCTGTCAAAGAGGTGGGCATTTCCTGTCTTTTATGACAAATAAAGGAGGATAAATGCAAACATTGTTTTTCATCACTGCGCCACTTTTATCCCCACAGCGATGTTGGTAAATACAGAAGTGGGATGGATGCAGGAATACTGATTGCGCTTTGTTAAAAGTCGTAGCCCTCAATCGTCATATTTCACACATGCACCTTATTAAGTTTCATAATTTTATGAAACCTAAACATCAACATTAAAAATTCCGTCTCCAGCTTCTCAAATGTGAATATTTAGATTTTTTGAAACTTGCATTGGACATTTTCCATTTTAAGAATTATTAATAAAAACACTGATTTATTCTTTTATTTTCTTTATAGATACCAGATGCAAAACCTCCTACTACAAACTAATCACTCACACTCTTTTCTGTCACACTGACCGTATGATGGGTTTTCTCTTTTTCTTTTTTTTTAAACCTTCATTTCCCTCTCACCTGTGACAAACGCTCCCCGCGTTGCCGTGGAAACAGTGACATGGTAGGTTTGGTTTGACAGCACATTTTCTCCAGTTTTCACCCTAACAGAGTGTACAGCTAAAGTGCCTCTTGAGTTCACAGCTGCTGAGCCACAGCGCTTTTGGTTCAGGCTTACCCGATCTCATTGGTTCGGTTCAGAGCGTGCTCGCCGACAGGGTCAGAGGGGGCCACGCCGACAAAGGAGCATAAAAAGACATGGTCCATTGGAGTGAACAAAGATCACATGACTCTTTGTGATTCTGGGTTTTATTGGTTGTAGCTATCTGAAAAATTATCATTATTTTCACACTTTATAGACAAGCTCTAATCTTTTATCAGCTGTATAACTAGCTTGTAGAACCACCTTTAGCAGAAATAACTTGAAGTCATCAGTCTCTGATATTATTGGGTTGAGGTCTGAATTTGTCAGAGTCCTTGAAATACATTCATTCTTTTCCTTTTCAGCCAGTGTTGTAGATTTGCTAGCTTGCTCGGGCTCATTGTGCTGCATGACCACATTTCAGCCAAGCTTTTTTTGGTCAAACTGCCAAAACCTCTGCCATTAAAGAGGTGGTCCCGCTTGCTGATGATCAAGTTAATCGAGTGCTTTTGATTAGCAGCACCTGTCAGCACCAGTACCTGTACTGGTCCTTGCTCCTAGCTTTTGTTGTTACTGAATTATTATAATTGAAATGATAAAACATGACAGAATGAGGAGCTTCTTCTTATCCAGCTTTGATTGAATAACAGTTCCAAAATGAGATGGTACAATGTCACAGAGGTAACCTCACTCTGGCTTCTTCCGTCACGGTTGGAGACGTGAGAGTGTGGACCCAAGCACAGACAAAAAGATGGAGGAGAATGTTTAAACTGAAAGTGAGTCTTTATTTGGTGGCAAATACTTCTAAGCAATGAATTAAGGGAGGAAATGAAAAACACTAACGAAACCTAAACTGGGAGAAGCTAACCAAAAGAACATGAGAAACATAGAAAACATGCAAAACCTGAAAACCGGGAACGAGGAAGCTGAGACATGGAAACACAGAGGAAACGCAGACAAACTGACAAGGAACAGAGGAAAATACACACAGAGGGAAACGAGGAAATGGTAAACAGGCAGGGAACACAGCTGAACATAATCAGACGAGACGAGACAGGGAGGAAGCAAAACAGAATACACTGACGCAGGGCACGGGACTGTCAAAGTAAAACAGGAAATACACGAACATGGAAGCCAGGACTCAAGGAACACAAGGTAGGCACAGTGACAAAACCTAAGGACTGGAAAATCTCTAAAGTACTGAAGAATAACTAAGGAAACCATGAAAAACCACTAAATCACAGAACAATAAGAAAACACAACATAAACACAGAGTCACCTGACTCATTTTCAATACCATTTGGATACCTTTGATTTTCTATCAACAGTTGGTTTGCGTACATGAAGTGTTTTATATTATCCTTTTATTAAATAGAATAAAATTCAATTTAAAAAAAATCAATCAAGAAAAGAATAAGAAAATATCTAGTAAGGTTAAATGAAGTGCTTGCGCTTGTCTCTATTTCTTATTTTACTTTGCTTAACTGGTTCAGTAACCAGTTCCACCACACCTGTCCAGACAAATAAGCTCACAATGCAAGTAAGTAGTTCAGACTTTAAATACATGCAGTGTTGTCTGAACTGAGAAACAAAGGCTTTAGTAATACTTGTCTGTGTATTTGGAGTGGGGCTGTCTATCAAATTGATTGATCCATTTTCTAAGCAGAGAAGCCCAGACCTTCCTCTACCCATCCACCTCCTCCAGCTTTTCCCAGGACAGCCACGACATGTAATATCTCCAGCGTGACCTAAGTCTGGCCCGATCACCCAGGAGACACCCATCTTTGTCAGATGCCCGAATCCTCTCAACCGGTTTCTTTCATCCTTAGGGGGAGAAGTAGCTGTTCTACTCTGAGCTCCTCAAATGACCTATGTCCATATCTCTGAGAGAGAGACCAGCCAGATGATGATGGTACACATCCATGATGTTGGATTAAAAAAAGACGCATGCATTTGTTTTCACTATTGTGATGATATGAACAATATTTTTGCTTCGTATGAGACAGTCTGACTGGAGTATGTGGAAAACATGGAAACATCACTAAGATCTGTCGATCTGCGGTGCCGTATTTGCCCTGAGAGCGATATAACTGCTTCAACCAAGTTTGTTGACTTAGTTTTTAGAGACCTGTTCTCATTGACTGCCACTTTTAAATCTAGTTTGAATCAATAAAAGATAAATAAAGAAAAAATGTGCACACACACACACACACACACACACACCTCTAAACAAGCAGCTAATCAAGACAAGGCAGACTTTTATTACAGATCCACCTACAGTAGTGTTGGTGGATCTGTAATAAAAGTCTGCTTTGTCTTGATTAGCTGCTTGTTTGCTTCCAAGACTTTGTGCAGGTTAAAGAGACGATAAAGGAGAAACGTTAAGGCCAGATTTATTGTGCATACAGTAGCCAACAGTTTGCTCATTCACAGGCCAGTCAGGGTAAAGTTGTAAGAGAATCAGGGCAACAATCAGTAAGACCTGATAAAGGCTGCGATTTATGATGCAGTTTTACAGCATGATGACTTAAATAACAGAAAGATCCTAATAGCTTTTCACTGGCACATGGTCTAAAAAGAAGCTTTTAAAAAAAAAAAAACAGACAAATAACCGGGCATTTTACTGGAAATGAGAACTAAATTATACTCAGAACATTTTAAAATAGGATACAGTAATGGGTAACCATACAGAAACTTGGGGGAAATGATGTTAACAGGATTGACATTCTGCAGAAAATCACAGGAGTAATATAATGTTTTTCTATGGTAAAATTGCTGTAATTACACATGTGGGAAGTCGTTTTTGACTTTTGTTTTTCCAAACCAGAACGCCGGTGACGTAGCAGCTCAATCGACTCATCATCCATCACAATTCACAGGTTCCTGTCATGTGAGAAGTACAGGAAAAACAAGTGTTCTTGTCGTTGGCTGGCTGTATTTCACAAACGGCTCACCACCACACTGAGATTTAAATAAACACAGCAGCCAAAAATGCCCCATTTAAGTGCTACTATAAGCACTTTATTTAATTATATAAATAAGTAAGAAGTGCAACCTGATTAATAAAATTCATTTAAAAAAAAATCCACAGGTCCTGCTAAAGTTAGAAAACAAGACGAAAGTTAAAAAAACATGCAGCACTGTGTGAAGCACCATTAAGATTAGTTTTATGAATAATTGCATTAATCTTTGTACATGAAAAATAAACAGCAAGCCCATTAGCACTAGTTTTTAAAACTACATTTCATAGCATACCTCTGGGGGAACATTCAGCCCCAAGTTATCAGTTTATCAACTATAACAGCTCATGCAAGAGATGCATTTGTTTGGCTTTTGAGGACAAAATGTAATTTTCCAATGGTACATTTACCACACACATACAGCTTGGAGGACCGTGTTGAATCAGCTTCCTTCATTTAACAAGACAAAGAGGCCTACTACACCTGGTGCGTCGTCTGTTATTACCTGAGCACCCACTAATCCCAGTACTGCTGAACCTCGTAGAAACCTAAGAAATCCCATACACTACATAATGAGAATGAAAATCCCCTGGTAGGTCAAGAAGGCTTATTCAGTTAGGACAAATGAATCTTGTTCACCACCAGATGGAAATGTGAAAAAGCGTAAAAATATGGGAAATCATCAGCATTGACCGTATTACTGATGTTAGCAAAACCCTGATAGAAAGGACCCAATCACACCTTCCTAATATTGGAGACAACCAACAGGACCACTCCCTCCAGCACCCTGATCAATAAGATCCTGATCAGGACCGTCTAACAGGATGTAAGTGTGTGGCAAAGTGATATTTCAAGCTATCACATCATTTGGTGTCTTTCTTCGTCATTTTGTGCATTTAAAATGTATCAAGAATCTCATATTAGTGACTCTGATGTTGCTCAGTGCTTTAGGAACGAGAATTTGGTGAAACTTTAAGTCATGTGTATAAAGATGTGTCAGATGGATGGATGGATGACAGACACCCTATCATGGCATATCTCATGAATCAATAAGTTGTTACAATAAGCTTTTTTCTGATGTATTTGTGAGTTTGAGAGCAAACAAATGCAGTGAGCCTGTAGTGTGATTTAACTTGGGAAACACACGCATAGGCCAGCTGTGTGCAAACTATTCTGTGATGAACTACAACATGTTGCACATCCTGAATGTGTCTCGGTTTTGGAGCTTTAACCCAGTGTTTAGAGTTCATTATTTTTTTGTTGTTGTTGTTTTATGGACCGCTTATGTCTCAGTTTGGTTTTTTTAAATACTAGTAACATAGTTATGTCATTATTATAACCTCTTTTTGTAGTCCAGTGTGTTTTCTTTTGTATGCCATTCTATCTCTGCGGTCGTGTCCCCTTGTCTGTCTGGTCTCTGTAGTCTTGTTTCCCCAGTCTGGTTACCTTCATGTCTGAGTCAAGATCACATCTTAGTTTCTGTTCCTGTGTTTCCTGTTTTATTTTGCAAAGTTTCATGTCGTGGGTGTGTGATGTTCAATTTTACTCGCTCTGTCTCATTGTCCCTCATTTGTTCCTGTCGTGTTTCCCACCTGTTATTCCTTAGCCTCCTTACCAGCTGTGTCTCCCCTTGTTCTCTGTCACGTTCTTCTTCTACCTGTGTGCTTCCTCGTTCCATGTCTTTTCTTAGATTATGATTCGTTTTGTTTTTTTTGGCTCCATGACACAGGTCATTTTTGTATTTTATTTCCCCTGAGTGTACCAGCATTAAAGCTAAAGGTAAAAGGTCTGTTTTCCATGCTCTGCATTTGGGTTCACACTCTGCCTGCAACACAGCGACACACAACAGAGTGGCTGATAAATATTTGTCCTTTATGTTGTACATTCAAGATCAGACATAAAGGACATTTTGGAGCAAAGTGTGTAGAGCAGTCGGTCGTGATTACGAGATCAAAAATCGCAGCCTTTATTTAAGGTTACTGATTTTTGCACTTATTGTCTTAAAATTCTGGGATGTGTCCAGGTATCACTCCCAGAATGAGAACCAGGAGGTGTAAGCATCTCTGCTTAGACTGCTGCACCCAGGAAGTCAAAGGCCTTCTCGATGCTCCATCTATCCATCCATTAATGAGGGATCTATTATTATGCCTGCTCATCCTTTACTCTTTAATTATCACTATAATAGTACATTAAGTATTGGTGAATGCCTAATAGTATTTTCCTACAACATGGTCTGATCATATTGCATCCTTACAGCTAGTTTTTTTTTTTTTTTTGAGAAATTCTGGAGTTGATTGACGGATTATGGATTAAATATGAATGACCAGTTTTGTGTCCTGTCACTTTACCTCACACAAGTACTATAGGCCTATGTGAGGTACAATAATTAACAAAAAATGTCTCTTTTCTCTATTCCATGCTGCTTATATATTTTTCTTCCTATTTACCTAGAAAACAGTCATAACTGCTAACAGACCCCTCCCTTATCAGACAAAATGGCACAAAGCAGTGTGAGAGCCCTTAATACATTCTACACATATTTGTGCATATGGTCACAGTAGTTTCCTCATAGTTTTGTCATAATTCTAACAGAGCACAAACAGGAAGAGTGGGGGAGTTGATGACAACTCGACAACCTGCAAAAAGGCTTGCAAACAAGCGTTGAGACATGCTCTGTTTTCTTTTGCACAGCATAAAACAATGAAACTAAATTTAAATTAAACAAAACCGTAACCTGAAATCAAGTCTAACAGTAAAAGAAGCAGTACTTACAGGACAGTGCTTTTGTATTACCTAACAGCACTGGATCTGTGGCCTTTAGTTTATGTTGCTTGTAACTTTTGTAGGCTTGTGCAGTAATCTGAATCTCCACCGAAACCCTACTGTACATGTGGAAACTGAATCCAAACGAAAAGTTATTTTATCTGCGCACAGGCAGCTGCAGAAACCAAGGACAGCATGTTGTTCTCATGATACTTTATAGTTTAACTGTAATCCACCTGGAAGAGACAAGCATATTCGCAGTGTCCAGAGGTGAAGGCCATGCATTCAGGTTCATCACTAAATTGGAAAATCTTCCAAAAACCTGTTTAACTGTTGGGCATCATGAGAAGTCGTTGGAAGAAGAAATTAATGATCCTTTAATTGTGGCTCGTTCAAAAATCCATATATGACAAACCACATGGAGGAACACAAAGCGGGGATCCGTGACAAAAACAAAGAGCACGAGGGATGCTGGGAAAACACAGACCAGACAGAGAACAGGTTCAACGAACTCTAACCATAAAGTCAGAGTGCTGAGATGAGCCAGTCTGAATTTCCAAGAAGGCTGACCAAGGTTAGTTCAATCAACTCTGAACACCGTCACCTCGATTTAAAGCCATCATCGGTAGAGCTCCAATACCACGATCCACCATGGCAACAGGTACATAAAAAGCGGAGCCTCCATTTTAATCTAATGGAGCGAGGAATATGAATGTGTGCGCGTTTATCTTTTTAAAAAAAACAGTGGCGTGGAGAAAAGAGTCGTTTCAGTCCGCTCTGTCATTCACAGTATAAGATTTTCTTATTCTGTCTGTGCTCGTCAGTTGCCTGACTTAAATGTTCATTAGATAAAGCTGTAATCCTAATTTTACACTCGATTTTTAAATGCAATTATTCAGCTGTAACCTGACAGGGTGACAGAAACTGAAGATAAAATATGGAGAAGCAGATGAGACACAGTTTACTGATGGACCCGTGATATTAGTCAGACCAAGTAAACAACATGAAAACACGGATCCATCCTGCCTGGTATCAAAGGTTCAGGCTGCTGGTGGTGTGATGGTGTGGGGGAAACTTTGGGCCTCTTAGTACAAACTGAGCTTCGTTTAAATGCTACGCTCTACCTGAGGATCAAACTGGCTTCTTGCACGATGAGTTCACTACTCAAACGGCCTCCACAGTCACCAGACCTCCATCCGATGCAGCACTTTTGGGATATGGTGGAACTAGAGCAGGGCGATATGACCAAAAATATTTATCACGATATACATTTGAAAATTTGCGATAACGATATAACTGACGATATAATTGACACTAGACAAAATAATTTACAACTCCACAACTTTATTAGTGCAAAAAAAAATCATCAATGTATTTTCACTTAAACAAGCAGCTGTTTTTTATCTGCATTAAAGTTATATAAAAATTTAACAATGCAAATGCAAATTTCTTGCTGACAGTTTAACCAAAAGGCATTTCCAGTGGAAACTGGCCGACATATCCTCAGCATAACCATGTATAATATCCACAAAACTTAAAAAGAGGTTATACACACACAGTACGGTAATATTATGTTGAAGCACAGTACGTATCACTCCGCGAGGCTCCTGCCTACGATAGCCGTAATGCTCCGACAATCCATCAAGCGGTGCGGCTTCGTAGCTTAGCAAAGTCGTAATAAAACATTTGACAGATTTTCGAGCACCGTGTAGCACATAAAATCGTTTAGAGGTCAGTAAACACAACCAGAGTTCATACATAAGGCACACGGGATTATAAGGGGCACTGTCGATTTTCAGAAAAATCAAAGGATTGATTTTAAGTGTGCCGTATTTTCCAAAAAACACGGTAATAACGACGGCCCGCTAGCATGCTCTACCAAAAATAGTGCTTTGTTGTGTATCTGACGGACGAAAGCTAAACCAGTTCCACACCACTGAAGTTGCAGCATTTTTACAAACCAATTCTGGTTCATCCGTTTCATTCAACGATCCGCTTTCGCCCTTCTCATTCTCGGCCATGCTTTTTTCCGTCATGTGCGTATGAAAACAAAGGCACTGCGCATGCGCGTTTTACCCATATTCTATCGCCATATTTCATTTTCTTATCGTTGCCCAACATTATACCGGTATTACCGTGAACGGTATGATATGGCCCAGCCCTAGGTGGAACTGGAGATTTACATCACTGATGTAGAGCCATAAATCTGCAGAAACTGTGTGATGTTATCATGTTAACATGTTAGAAAAATGAAGAAAAGGGCGCCTGACCCACTGCTGTCGACGTTGCTCTAACAAAGCGTTCAGTGCACAGAAGCTCAAGGAACACGGTTTCATGTTGTTTGGCAGAAAAACTGCAACATTGTGCAAACAGGTCACAGTGACTTGTGGGGAAATTTATTGCAAAAGAAATTCTGCTATTTGATTTTTATACTAGAATGACACAATTATAATCATTTTTTAAAAAGTGACCAAACATGAATAAACTTTAATCTGTTAAATGCCAAAAAACTAACAGCTTTGTTTTGACACAACAACAGAAAACGGCTAAAAGCATTGGAAACAGCAAATGATGCCAAACCGTCCACTAAAAAGAATAATGTATGTACTAAAGCACAAACAAAAAGATTCAAAAAGCTTTGCTGACCCCACAGTGCTCGAATCCAGTATTTAGTTTGATATATCCTTTGAACTGACACTGATTTTTTTAAAATGTAAATATAGATCATGCATTGTGGATCAAGAGGAACAAATAGTTTTTTTGTGTCTGTTGTTAAAAATAAAACAAAATCTGATTTAAATCAGTGAAATTCGGCAGGTTTTTTAAATGTCCTGTGAGTATTTTCTTACTTTCAGACAGGTCCAGCTGTCTTTGTTTTTTCCTTTCATTTAACTGGCTAGGAAATCGATATTCGGGTATAGAAGTGGAATCACACATCATGCACCCCTTCCAGATACAGAAACTACACAAAAGTAGCCAGACAGACACAAATGTAAGACTTCACTAAATCTTTCATTTTAATGTGGAAATGAAAAACAGAAATACTAAAATCACCCCCCCCACACACACACACACACCCACACACACCCACACACACCCATTTCATTCCTTCACTCAAAGAGGGCTCTCCTCTGTGGTTGCCATAGTAATCCCAAAGCCAATAACAGCCCTAACCCTTTCCTCCTTCCAGCGAAGAAAGCCAGAGATGAAAATTGCCCCAATCAAATTTGCCCCAGCGAGCGTAGGTTCTCATTTCTGACGCCATGTCACACCCAGAACCTTGCACCCATTCCCAGACCTTTAGCCTGCACTGTGTCTCCGCCATCATACCCCCACCCACCTCCACCCTTATTCAGGAGAGGACAGCATTATAAATCAATTTACAAGCTGGGAGAGACATTGGGCAGACGATGGAAACGAACAATGGCAGATGAAGCATATTGGAAAACATTTTCTTTCCCCTCACTGTGAGCGGGTGAATGCGTTGGTACCACCTCGTGTGCAGCTGGCCAAGAGAAACCTAATCGTATTTTTGCGTGTGCACGTGCGAAGAATTAGAGGAAGGATGGGAATAATAAGGAGAAAGGAAGGGTTAGTGTGAGTCTGCTGCTTGTGTGGATTTCTGAATAATAAATAGTGGAAATGTGCAATCATAGCTGGCAGAGCTGTTTGCGGTAACTCAATTTCTGAATGAGGTGGTGGAGGAGAGGATACAGAAAGTGCTTACACTTGTGATTCTCCATCAGTCACTCTGACACCAGCTTACATGAGTGGATATGTGTATGTCAGCTTGGTGTGCTGTGGCTTCTGTGAATCTCTCCTTAAATCATGAGCAGATGTTCTAGAGCTGAAAGGAGAGATGCCAAAAATCAGACCTGTGACCACCGAGACATACCGCTCCACTGATACATGCATGAAGGGATCGACCATTAAACAGTATAAAAGGCGGGCGTAGCCACCATGCGATCACCCACTTATTTTAGACTTTTTGGACATCACCGTGTTTGTTTTTGAGGTCTGAAGTTGACTTATATGGATAAAAGGGTGCTAATTTATCAGCAAGCTTCATTAGCAAACTGCATTTATAAGCCATATGGGTGCAATAGACAGACACACATGTGCTAATTCGTGCTAAGTAAATATAAAGGCAATTTTAGAATTTCACACACCAAAACCAAACTACGAACATCTGGGATTATCTGCACCGTACAGCAGGATATAATATTATTCTGAGAATCCATTCAAATGTTCCAAAAGGCGCTGACAGCACAAACACAGTGAGGAGGTTTAGTTCGGTGACTCGAAGCAGCAGATGAGGCCAGCACACACTAATCGGCTCCAACTGCCTTTCTGAGGACACCTGTGATTATCCAGGTGGATGATTTAGGTAAAAAAACAAATTCACCAATGGCCAAGGCCAAATCTGTTGGTTAAGACTTTTGTACTGGGCTATAAAAAAAAGTATTTTAATGCTGCAAAATTGTGCATTTTCATATGGGAGACTATGGAGATTTACTTTTAACCATATTAACATAAAGAACTAAGTAGAAAACTTTGGTTTTTGAAGGCTCTCAGTTGGTCTAAACCATAACAAGTATAAAAGATGAATGTAGCTTCTGGATCTTAGAAGCTGTAGACAAAATGCTCCTTAAACCTACATCTTTTAATGACCAGCAAGGAGTAACTCCTTAGCTCCTGTGCTCGGTGACCTCTGTAAACACGCTCCTTGCTCATCAGGTCCAGCTTAAAAACACCAGCATGGTCACAGCGATAATGCTCCGCTCAAGCATTCACAGGGGGACTTTTTTAACTGCTGGGTGATGTCACAGTGGCTACATCCTTCTTTTAAATGTGTGAGCCAGACTTGAAATGATACATCAAACTGGTGTTTGTGACCTGAACAGGAGTTTTAGTATCGCCACAGTAATAAAAAGCAGAAAAATAAACTTTAAACCATTAATCACAGCTCAATTTAAAGGTAACAGTGATAAGAAAATTGAAATCTAATAGGCAAGAGAGAGAGAGGGTAGTTTAGATAGCTGCCATAATCCAGACTTTAGTTTATTTGTCTGTCTGTGCGGTGGAAACACCTCAATCGACAATATTTGCTTGCCACCTCCAGTGTCCAGTTACACTTTTCACACAAACACAGCAAGGGTGGCACCTCGGCAGGTAGGCAAACAGCTCAAAACAGAGCATGCAATAAACTGAGATGCCTCAGCATTTCACCACTGAGGCCACGGATGTGCTTCTGGGCTTTTCCTTCCATCTTGTATACCTGCCTTGGAAATGCAATGGCAAAAGAGTTTTTAAGAAAACACAAGTGACAGAATAATAAATGACCTACCAGGCAACAGGTTAGCTTTGCTCTAATCCAGTATTATTCAGGTTGATGGGTAACCTTCTTGCAGGTTGTTGTATTTCTATAATGTCTGATCTCCCATAATTATCAGGAGTTAAACTAAAGAAATGCTTCAGTGGCTTTTCTCCATCCTGCACTGTTTGTAAGCCATCTCGGCTAATGTTAGCCATTAGCTAAGCATTGTGTCATAAGGTTGCCAGGTTGGGCGTTTTTTTGTTTTGTTTTGTTTTTTTTAAATTAGGCAATATAAATTTGCATGTATTTATTTTTATAAACACTCAGAAATAGCAGTTTATATGTCAGTCAAATTATTTAAATGACACGAACCTAAACAAATTCATTTAAGTTTATTAAAGTACTAACGTTTCACTACAGCAATCTTTCTCTCACAGCTTTGTGGTAAAGACCTATAACACCTGCACGCTTTTCCCCCCAGTTTTGTAACAGACACTTTGATTTACTGTTAATACTGAAATGTCTCTGCAATTATTGACTTAATTATAGGAAAGAATTAACAGTTCTTACACTGCAGATCTCCTTATTTATGGCATCTAGCAGTGGTGGTTGGAGCACTCCTGCTCTATATCATTGATTACCATGAAAGTTGCCTTGGTCCTCAGAAGATTCACTGACTTCTTCCTTCAGTTTCTCAGGGTAATTTTGATGATATGTTCTCACTTCGCTCATCACATAAGATTCAACCTTTGCTTCACTTTTGCCAACTTTCACCAGTTGGGGTGAACAGAAACTTCTAAACCATCCCACAAAATGTAAAAAATAAATGAATTAATGACAGAAAACTATTTGTAGAGTTGAGGGCAGCTGTAGATTTGTCTGTTGACTCATTCACTTTGGGTTCATCACAACAAGCGACCACTAAGCATGCAGAGGAACACAAATGCGACATTAGCATCACTTATTACCGGCGTATGTAACAGCTCATGTCTCCTAATGCTTCCCACGTGCTTCCTCTCCAAACGAACAAATCCAAGACTGACTCCTCCCTGAGGATAATGAAGATGGAAAGATTGTGCAGTATTTTTACGCTGCAATTACAGACAACACATCAGAGATAAGAGGTTTAATGTCTCTTTCTATATATACCTTATACCTTATTTCTATATATACCCTATGCCTTCACATATTGCTCATTCTGAATCATTAAGAAGAGGCAAATGGGGCAAGAACTGAGCCAATAAGGAGGCTTGAACTCAGGGATGTGGGATTTTAAGGAGGAAAATTGGGATTATTTTGAGAAAGCAGGAGTCTTGGGCACATGCCTTTCTGCCAGAGCATTTACTATGAGGGAAAACTTTAGGACCATATGGATGCTTTTATTCTTCCAGTCACATGCACCTTGCAAATAAAAGGTCTGTACAAATGTACATCTACTGTAACAAGAGTTGAGGTTTTATTGATCAAGAACCTCAGCCCATGCTCAAATATAACCTGAAATCGGTGCACTCATTAACATCAAACCAATAACAAGATAAGAAGGAGAATTCATTGAATTTCACCTTTAATTAAAGTTTTTCACACCCATTAACACAGCAACTGGAGAACATCTGTAAGTGGCTGAAGCGTCACAGTATAAAAATCTCTACCTGCACAGGTCCAGAAACACAACAAGAACAGCAAGTGCACATGGAAACCAGCTTCCACCGGAGAGAAATGATGGAATTCGATATCAAGTAACGGACCGGCACTTTGCAGCTGCATTTTTCAGAGCAAACCTGTCAAGACAGGAAGACTTGAGAAACACAGTGTATTTAAAATAAAATATATATACAGCATATTTTTAAAGCAAATCTTAGCAAGAAGTGTGACTAGAGCCAGCGTCAGTATAAAATTCAGCTCGGTCTCTCACACTCTCTCTCGCACACACACAGGTATTGACACTTTTCTCAATTCTCATTTTAAATGTCATCAGTCAGGCCTCTCTGGCCTGTGTCTAATGAAACAGCTATTGAGTGCAGAAATATACAGACTGATTTCCACCACAACAGCAGGGTGGATAATGGGAAAGTTAATTGTAGTAAGTTGATTCTGGTAATTCCTCTGCTGATGTAATAAAGGTTAGCTGCACAGGCGCAGTGGCGATTAGAGATGCTGTAGTGGAATACCCTGACAGCTGCTGGGTAAACTGTCGTAACATCTGGTACGTATGGTGTGTTCGAGCTAATTACTGTTGTTTTTTCAAGCTCCATCATCAGGTAGCTCTTTCCTGGTGGTTAACTGCTAAGTTGTGACATCAAGGAAGAATTTAAACAGTGGTCTGACATTTTCCCAGAATGTCAAAGTTAAGATGAATAACTCGAGTCCTGTTGGCCTCAGCTCTTACTGTCTTTAGGGGTCGCCATCGCAGATCATCTGCCTCCATCTCACCTTATCTCTAGCTCTGTCACGTCATCTTTCTGCTTCTCCTTTACTACATCCACGAATCTCCTTGGTATCTTCCTCTTTTCCTCCTGCCCAGCAGCTCCATAGTCAACATCCATTGTCCACAATATCCACTATCCCTCCTCTGCTCATGTCCAAACCGCTCAACCCTCTGCTATACTCATTACTAATCCTGTCCATTCAGGTTACTCCTAATGAAAATCTTCAACTCTGCCACCTCCGCCACTTGTCTTTTTGTTAGACCACACATCATAGCAGATCTCGCTACCATCTTATAAACCACTCGTCTCCACCATTTCCACCCCGGCTCCACTCTCTTCTTCCCCTTTCTTGTGCACCTTTCATTGTTATGGATGACTGACCCCAGGTATTTACACTCATGCACCATCACTACCTCTACTCCTTGCGATTTCAGTTCAAAATATCATACAAAAGCTGACAAGAAAATGAAGCGAGTCAGATGTGAATAATAAAAGATTCGGGTAAAATATTCTTCAGAAAAACTTCTAAAACTCCAGTTTGTACTTTGGTTTGCATTCATTGTGATAAAAAAAATAATTAACTTGTTGAATTTATTTAAGCTACAAGATGTATGTACTGATGAGGGTCTATCTCACAATTCGCAGAATATGAACCTGTGACATATTAACCGAGAACAACACAGCCCATCCAAGCAGAAATACCAGATAAAGGCATCGTTTTCAACTCTATTAAAAGATAAACCACATGAAAACAGTTATAAAAATTGAACACACTCAAACACATCCTCCATATATTAGCTGCATTTTTATATAAACATTAGTGTCTGCAGGAAATCCTCACCTATAGCACAAGGAGAGCCACAACAGCACAATAAGAATCCACTGAGATTTAGTACTGAAACTACTGGAACATTTTAGGCATGCAAAAGAAACATCGACAATCAAACAATTTGGAAGTTTGAGTAAAAAAACAACAACAAAGTCTACAAGCAGGCACTGTATGTTGCACACAAGTATGCACCAGGGATTGCAACAGATCACAGAGTTTCACACCATAACAAACCACCCAACAAAGTCACTGTATATGAAGCACAACGATAGTGGTGCTACAAGTGAGCTACAAACACCAGGTGAGAGCGGTCCTCGTATAATTAAACAAAGCTTTGGGTGGACGTGTGAGGAACTCTCAGTAATTTGCATCAGTCTGATGTCTCTGACTTATTTTCTTTGCGAAGTCGCTCTCCTCTGCTGGGCACTCGAGGCTGCAATCACTTCCAATTTCTTGTAATTCTTCAGAAGGACGGCAGAGAACAGCAACAGAAGACAGGGCGGCTGCTTCCGTTAAAGCACACAAGGTTGTTTTCGCGACGTCTCTTTCCTGACACATCTGCTTCCTCCCCATCAGACTTCATTAAAGATGAAATGGCATATCTGAAAATGTCTGTCATAAGCACTTCTCACTCGCTGGTGCATAATTAGCATTTCACTGACAAGTGCAGTTATACTGTATATACACAATACAAACCCAACATACATCGAAGAGTCGTTTCAAAGCATTCAGTTTACAAAATACGACATCGAAAATTAACAACTCTGGATGAAAAAAGGAAAAAGAAAAGAAATCAGGCTCAAAACACACACACACACTCACGCACACCCACAGTGTAAGGCTTTAGGGTTTAATTAATCCATCATGCAAAGACCAGTGCCATGTTCACACTGTGCAGCTGGTACTTGCTGTGACACAAGTTTTCTAATCTGCTCAAATGAGACATTGAATAAAGTTACACAATGCACAATGGTATGATAGTTTGTCTACTGCCAACAAGGCAAATGTACAGTACAGTGCAAAAGTCTCAATCCACCCTTCATCTCTTTATTCATTTGCTCCCAAGGAGACAGGCTTTCTTGTCATTTTTAAGGTGGCCTTGAGCAACAGTTTTCCTTTGGCAGCTTTTTCACTCATCTTCAGTCCAGTCCTTGTACCTGACCATTTTCAGAGTCTGTTAAGCCACTGACCTATGTGTCTACACATAAAAGACAATTTAGAAATGAACCAATTTCAAATAAGTATATTTTGGCACTTTGTTACTAGCGGCTGATCACACAAACGCATCGTTTGCTCACATCTTTTTTAGTTGAAAGGCATACTGTCCTACTGGGCATGTACGGATACGGGGCTACATTTTAACTAGGATCTTGTCAAAAATGATGGAAATGTGAACACAGAAAATTACCACTAGGTTTTAATCCACCGTACAGTACTATCTGGAAAGCATCTGATTGTCAAGAGCTTCATTTTTCTACATGACAGTGATCCCAAACACGCCAACAATGCAGTAAAAGCATACTCGGGTAGAAAATTAAGCTGTTGGCCTCTCCAGAGCCCAGATCAGAATTATTGAAGCAGAGTGGGATCAGTCAACATCCAAAGAAGAGCTTTGAATGTCCTGGAGAACTATTCCTGAAGACCACTTAAAGAAATTACCAGAAAACTTGTCTTTGAGAGTTCCGGTTGTGTTGATGAAGTGTTCATAGCAAATATTGACTTTTAAGCTCCTTAGAATTGCACACACTCGGTTTTTGCCTCATATACTGTTTTTCCATGTATGTTTGCACGTTTTAACAAATCGCTGCACTTATTTCCCATTTTCCTTAAAAAGTATAAAGAGATGAGGGGTGACCATTGGACAGTACTGTGTTGTTGCATAAATTGTAAAATTAAAAAGGTAAAAAGTTCGACTTTCTTGTCCTGCTGCAAACAGTAAATCAGCACTTTGTCCAGTGTAAACCTTACACTCACTTGTAATAATCAAACTAGAAAATGTCCTTTACATGCTACTATATCTACAATGAGTACTTTTTTCATATCTGTTGAGATTTGGAGTAAACAATGAAGAGTGAAGCGACCTGGAATGAAATTTTAAATGAGGAAAAGACCATTTGAGTATTTGTCTGCATTTTTATCTTTGAGTTCAGAATAGGGTTTTACCAACTGGTCTTGAAGTCGATGTCGGCGTCCCTGGTGAGAACATGTTGTTTAATTAGAATCTAATCAAGGTGCCCACACTGGACTTGACTGCATGTTGACGGGCTGTTATTAACTGGAGTGCCCACACCGCTATTTCATCACAGTGTAAGGATTTCATCAACCAGATAAATATGTATATCAAATATACTGCAACCAGTTTCCCTTGCTGCTCCAATTTCATTAACTCATAGCTGTGTTTCATACTGTTACAGACATGACTGGGGGCTATTAAAAATATTAAAATCCAAAAACATTACTGCTCACTAATAAAAATCTCATTTTAACAAGTCATTTCTGTCTATAATTAAGCTTTAGGAATATTGTAAGGTGAAGAAATCTGCTTCTAACATAAGATTTTTTTCATGGATAGTGTCCGAATGTTGCTCTGCAATCAAAATAGATGAGAAATGATTTTATATCTTTGTATATATCTTGAAACGAGTTGATTTGTCCTGGAAAAGATCAGCTGATTTTTTTAACTGACTAGATACAATGTAAAGGTAGCCTGTGGCTTGTCCTCTAGTAGTGCTACAGAGCAATCTTTACACCTAGGCTATTTTTCATATTTTGCATGCTTGTAAGAATACAGGTGGTTTTGCTCTGTTTTATTCAATGACGTGTCAAAAAGACAGCGACAAATGCTTTAAAATGTTTGATGCTGAAGGAAAGGATTAAACAGGGTGGTTATAAACTCTACAGACATCGTTTCCCCACATTTGTAAATGTTCTGTAATGTTCAGTTATCCTTAATTGTATCGTTATAACATAGACTTTAGTCTTTCTTACAAGATCAATCGTGTTATAATTGTACTTTTTGATGGCCATGTAAATGTGGGCTGCTCTGGCAACTGGGATCAAAGGGTCATTTGCACATCAGGCTCTAGTGCCACTTCAAAGCTCCCACCGTTTCACAAAAGCATCTCGGTGCCCGTGCAGCACATGGCGAGATGGGGAATCGCATCCAGTGCTGCTGCGTATTTCTGCCACATTACAATAATAAAACCGTGGCACGCACAGATGAGCGCAGTGAAGCACAGGTGTCCTCCAACCTTTGAACCAGAGCTGGCTGGGAGACACGGCCAGAAAGAAAACCTTTCATGTGTCAAATTCAACCGTTGCTGTTCAGCCCAGCTTGGTTTAATGAGTGTTCATTAATGGGAGAGGGAGTTAGGCAGAGCTTGGGGACGATAAATCCTTGAGGTGTCCACATATAGGCTACATCTGGGTTATTTAGTGCTCTTAGTGTTTATTTAGATTTATTAAAGCTGACGTTCCTTACGGGATTGGTTTTCATTCTTGGAGGTCCTTCCCTGTCGTCTCCCTTTGTCTTTATGGTCACTGTTAGAATAAATAAAACATAGAAACCAGTGCAAACATCGAATTTAAGTTTAATCTGTATCCTCGCTCTTTGCCTCCCTTTGACCTTCAGGTCCTGGACCTTTAAACCCCTGAGAGCAACTTCCCCAGAGGCACCTCTCGCTCTCCCAGCAAGGTGTCCCTCTTGAGGCTGGTGCCTTTGTTCACCACCTTGAACTTCACGGAGAGGCTCTTCACCTGAGTCGAACTTATGGAGTCGAAGAAGAAGTCCTCGTTAAAGACCGGGTTGCGGCTGTTCTTGATGATGTTGCTCCTTTGCTTCTGCAGCTTGCCGGGGTTCAGGTAGACAGACACGCAGCAGTTGATGCTCTTCATGTCGAAGTGCTTGTCGTATAGACTCTCCGCCGCCAGGACGCGGATGAGAAGGCGGGAGGTGCTGGAGTCGTAGTTGACGCTGATCCGCACTGTCCCGCCTTTGTGCAGGTTGATGGTGTGCTCCTGATGGAGGCCGTGGTCGGAAGCTCCAGCGCCGCCGTGATAGGTGGGGACGTGGAGCCGTCGCTGGACGTTGGGGCTGGGCTCGGCCGAGCTGCACTCGTCGGTGGAGAGGGAGCTGTGGCGCGCGAAAGTCCGCTTGGCTTTCACCACTTTGGCCTGCGTCTCATGGGTGAAGATCTTGAGCAGGGACGCGGAGCGAGAGAGCAGAGGGGAGCTGAAAGGGGAGGACTCGGCTGAGGAGCAGGTGTCGCTCTCTCCGCCGCTGAAGTATCGGTAGGGATTCATGTGAGAGGTGTTAAAGTCAGCTGGATTCAGGTGGTTTCCCGTGTCGCTGCTTCTGCCCGGAGTCTTCCTCTGCGTATTTGGGGAGGTGATGGGACTGGTGAGCTCGCAGTGGAACAGCGACTCTTTACGGCGCGTGTGGGGGCTTTCCTTCAAGGTAGCAAACCCGTAGGACGTCTGGGTCTTGGGGACATAAGGCAGAGACATTGCAGTCTGCGACTGGGGGTCTGCGTTAGTGTCTCCAGCCACCACATCATCAGCACTCTCTATCTGTATAATGTGGCGGTTTGCAGCTCTCAGCAAGTTCTTGGTGTCTCCTGCAATCTTGGCTACCAGACGTGGGCTTCTCGGGCTGCTGATCTTCCCACTACCGATGGTGTGCTCAGAGGTGGACGGGTGCAGGCTTTCTTTGGGCTTTACGGCGGGAATCTCGGGCTCTGGGGGGCAGCTCACCAACTTCGGAGGAATAAAAAAATCTGGGATCTTGTCGGGAGTGAGGACGTTGCTGTAGGCCGGGGTGCCACCCTTCTTGTCCCCGTTCTCCCCCTGTCGCAGAACACCACTCTCCACCGACCCGCGGATCTTATCCAGAACCCACATGGTCCCCACTGGAAAGTGGAATGTGTGGAGTAGGTGCAGTCAGGTGTGTCTGCAATTAATAACACACATGGGTGGGCGGGGGGAGGGAGAAGGGGGGGGGGGGGGGGGGGGGTTAAACGATCAGAGCGTCACTCCACGGGGGACGAGGGATAAAAATATCACCTGAGTGCTTTCGCGCTGAAACGCAGTCTGTGATTAGGACCGCAGGCGTTTACAGGAATAAGACTTGAGTAAACAGGAAACATTCTAGCGTTATCACACTGAACCTGAGCTTAACTTTCTGTTTAGTCTCGAACATACGGACAAACCCCTCTTTAAAAAGGTTTTCTAGGCTTATAAACAATAGGAGAGAATCATTTGAACGGACAAATGACAGTGCATTACTGAAAAAAAATCCAGCTACATTAAATCTCCAACACATGAAATAAAGTCTTTGTGTTGTTTTTAGATAACAGAGTCAGTCTGCGGATAAATCAGCAACAAAGGATTTACTTCTCGATTTCCGATCGCACGGTCATGTTTTAATGAGCAAAATTTAAAAGTGCATTCTTTGAATTAGCAACTCTCCCTAATGATGTAACTTTAAACTTTTAGTTTGCACTTATGCTTTAATCTAATTTAATTCCAGTTTCGGGAAGACGACACGTTGGCGAAAAAGAAAAGCTCACAAATACAAATTATTTTACCAAATGCATTAATAACGCTCCTGCATATAGATATTCTATACGTTTCGACATTGAACGATCACATGAATTCGTTTTTTTAGAGAAAAACTCTGTAATGAAAAGACAGTTCAACAGGTGCCTGCATGTTTCCTCTGGTCTGCTTCCCAAAAGCTCAATAATGTTAGGTTGTCTTAAAATACGGCACAACACACTGTTGATGTCTGTCCTATGTAATAAAATTACGATACTTACAGCAATAGAGAGGAAGACGCAGTCCTCTTTTTTTTCACTTTGCTTTCGCTTCTTCAGTAACAGGTGTGCTTTTTTCCCCCTCTCTCTCACACCTCGGATAAGTCTGTGCGCTCCGCGGCGCAGCTCTGCGCCCTCAGATGGTCTCGGCTCCGGAGCGCCTGTGGTGTGTTTTATAGATGGCACACAGATGCAGCTGACCAATAAGATCAAACTGTGCGTTTCCGCAGAACCAGCTAGAAAGAACACCAGTTGCTCCTGTGAGGAAAGGAATCATACAGGTTGGGTTTACATGAGTCCCCAAGAGTCACTGCAGTTGTTTTCTATTGCGCCTAAAACGTGCTTTGCCATTTAGAATTGGCTTAAAGTAAAAGCACCCCAGTTTTACTTGATTTCTTTTATTTCAGCACAATAAGTAAGTTTTATATTTTACTCTGTTTCCCATTGATCACTCAGTGTGACACACTCTCTCTTTTTAATCAACGTGAGCACTATTAAATTCGAGTCGTGACTTTGTTCGTCAGCTCAACAACCATTACGAGGGCCGGGGTTTTCTTTTTAACCTTTGCGCACAGCACTGAGGTTTTGTGTTCCAATCATTCATTCTCTCTCTCTGCATATATCCATATCTATCTCTATATCTATATATAGATATAGAGATAGATATGTACATGGGGCTGTTTGACCAGAAAAAAGCACAAGCAGACAATGCAACGTGGAGCATATGCACCTGTGTGCTGGTCCAATTAACTTTAGACTGACCTTTTTTTTTAACTCTTCTTTTTTTGTGTCTCTCTCTCTTCGCGTTTAACCCGACCTATTGGTCTCCCTGGAAACTTTGCTATGGCAACAAATACATTTGTCTAAAATAGGGCTGACTTCATTGATCTGCTGCACAAAAGGCACTTTATTTGTCCAGATTGCCTGGTTTTGAGTCAAGTGCCATACAGCCCGTGGACTGAGAGGGCTACGGCTGCTGCTGCTTTATCAGAGATCAGTAAATAGGCAGCAACACTAGACTGGCTCGCCAACTTAGAAATGTGCAGATGGAGAGTGTCCGTGTCTGGTGACTCTGACAACCGCTTTGCAAACAAGTGATTAGTCAACATTTACCGCGCGCAGACCTGGAATAGGTGTCAGCATCTCTGCCTGTCTGTGCCTCAGGCGCATGGAAAACGAGCTTGATTGCTATGGGTCGTGTTGCCCTTCTTGTCATAGCTAATTGGGAGCTCACTGAGGGGAAACAGGCGCTCTACAGTAAACTAACAGCTATATTTGAACTCCGCCCTGAGTTCAAAGTGCATAAAAGGTTCTCAGTAGCCTGTCATGGGTACATTATTTCTCTTCAACAAACTCAGAAAAAGGAATAATAATAATAATTAGACTAAATTCTCTTGCAATGTCGGTTCTTATTGTGCTGAGGAGAAGCAGCCAAACATTAGCATGTCAACAAGCTCACGGTGACACTGAGGACACAACAGCAGATGATTTGCAGACAGAGTTCAGCAGATATGAAGTAAAATGGATCTTACTAGCCGTCGAAGCGCTTCCTCAAATTACAGGTCATTTTTACCTGGTCTATATAGCATAGGTATGGTTGAGGGTGACGGCAATCAATAGTTTAGTAAACAACGGATACAATAAAAAAAATATGCAACCTTTGCATGGCAGCTGATAAAAGGCCGAGGGCATCATCAGATATTGTATCGAATAGTTTTGGAGTGGATGACGCACATTAATCCCCCTGCAAGGATTCAATACCTCATAAAATGTATGTAATCGGAGTTGTGCAGGTGCTTTTGTTTTTAAATCAGAATTGATCGACACTGGTCTGTCAACATGTCGTGACATTTGAATTCAAATATTGCGGAATCCTTTTGAAACACGGGTGCAAGAAACCGCCTTTCCTACTCGAGTGGCGGAGTGGACATAATTATACATCTCGTCTTCGGAGGTCCAGCCAGGGGTCACCGGCTGATGTAATCTGGGGGGGGGGGGGCACTTACCATATAGATTGCAGAGACACATTTGAACCCTCATCCACTGCCTGCCAGAGCTGCCTGATCACCATAGAGACACTTGATGTCTCTCTTTGCCTCTTTAAGCAAAGCCCGTATTACAGTGGAAGGCTGTCAGTTTAGTAGGTGCGTAACGGAGAGCGTCAGAGCCTTAAACTACTTTCGATTTATTTTTTTTCTAACAGCCCATGTCTGTTTATAAACCAAACTACATGTCTGCACCATCTGGCTTCAGAGTTTATTTAAATGATTAACCAATTATCACATTTTCTGCCCACAGACTAATCAGGTAACCAAGGTTTGGACACTACAGCATAAATTAAAATGTGACTATATTACCTTAAAAGTGTAATATGAAACTACCTCTTCTGGTGAATATTTGAATGTGCTACTACTCTGTGCACAACTCCAGCCTCACACTGCGAACAGCTTCCTCTACAAAATAATGAGATCAATACACCAGCGGCGGAGAATCTACTGAGAAAAGGTTAATGTGTCTGTTCTGCTCTCATTAAGGGGCTGAACCCTACAACTCTGTCAGAAAATGTGAGGAACACTGAAGCTATTACAAACCTGACTGTACCAAAGTGGCCTGCCCCACTGAATAATACAGAGCTGAGTCAGTGTGATCGTGTTTGCTTGTTCTCTCTGTGGATGGACAGATGTACCGCCGAGGCTGTGACTAAAGGACAAACCCCCGAGTGTGTTTCAACACTGTGGCATCCTCTCTGCTGCCGCTCGACTGGCTTCCTAGAAAGACGGGAGGGAGAAGTTAGAGCTGGTACACAGAAAGCTGCACCAAAGCTCTGCAGGAGGTTCAGTGCTCCTCCTCGTAGACTCGCTTGTTCCGTCATCACTTTGAGTGTGTGTTTACTCTTAGCATGTATGGCAACCCATTAGTGTCATGCTGGCCAAGCAACACCACAGCAGACACGCAATAGTGCGGTATGCTTCATCACTGTTCTTTGCGTGAAAAGGTTGCACAGACCTCCTTTTCACTGAAGAAGAAAAACAGCCATTCCTCGTTATTCATTCATAAAAGCTCTGCTGTAAAAGCTTTCAAGCCATCTCTCATACCATGTAAATCAGGATCGAGAAGATCGTTAACATAAGATGCTGCACTACCTTCAGTAGAACTGGCTTCAGATACCATAGATTTGTTATTTCCTCTGTGAGATTTTAGCATTTCTTAATGTTGTTTTTAATACTTCTTTGTTTATTGTCCTCTTCTTCCTGCTAATTACGTTCTTGTTATGGTTTCTGGTCGCAGGTCTCTCTTGTAACAGAAATAAGATTAAGCGGCCCACTCTTTATTGTCGTCATCCATCTTTCTTCCCTCCTGCCAGCCCCTTCCCACCATACAGACAGCTTCTGCCACCTTATGCACAGACATAGCATCCCAATAACCAACTCTCTATCCTCTCCCTCTCATCTCACATTTCGTCACCTCCTCCAGGCTGTCCATCTTTCTGCAGGTCACAGACGGCTCGAGCTCAGATGGCTGCCAGTTGAAGCAGAGCAACTGAGTAACGCACGTGGCTCGGGGTCACAGCGTGAAACCAGAGACACTGTTCATGGCATCCAGCTCCTGCTCAGCAGCCTGGTTTTAAGCACAGCGTTATCCTTCGAGACCAACATCCATGTGCAGAGCATGAAGGAAACCACAGACTGAGAAGCAATTCTGCAAATGCCAGGACCATTTGGGTGTCTTGCTTTTTCTGGTCCACTGAACTGGCATTTTGATTGGGTGGACGCAGGGCAAAAGGTCATACCCGTCGCCACAGGAAACACATCTGATCGGCTCGGCAGAAAAGATGGTGTATCACCGTCAGAGGACATCTCATGATCTAGGAGCATGGGAGAGCGTTAGCACATAAATGGGGAAAGTATACTCCTGTGTGCACTACCCTATATTGATCGACATTTTTGTCAGCTGTAAGCTCCCGCATGGCATTTCACAGATTCATGATTTTCATTTTCAAGCAGCAGATTACAGACAGCCAAACGTGGGTCAACACTACCAGAAAGCATAGCATAGAGCATGTCAGCTATACAGTCCATTTCAACAGGCGCGCTGGTTGATGACAAAAGGGAAAAGGACCAGATGATGCATTTGCACTTTTATAAAGATGGTGAAATATTGAATATGACACAGATTACTCTCAAGGATGCAAAGTGCCTCCAAGAAAGGCAGAAAAAAAAAACATGTCAAAAGATAAGAAGAACAAGAAGGAAAAAGACAAAAAAAAAAAAAAAAATCAGCTATTAAAAACAAAAATCTCCCTCAGGTTTGCGCAGACCACTGAAACGGCTCAAAGCTCACAAGAAGCAAGCTGATGCTGCCCCCTAGAGGCATTAAACAGAAACAAACTGAATTCATGGTGGAAAAAAATATTGTTCAGATCTGTAAGTGCAGATCTTTATCCTCCCCCATTTGAACATGTGCAACTAAGACAGAAAACCAATGCAGGCTTGAGAGAAATACATCCACCACCATAGGCATCACTGAATGTCAGGGTGTTATTGCCCCACGATGAAATAAAACAACAGAAATAGAGCAAGACGTACTCACAGGAAGCCAGAAAGTAATTGCACTCTGGCGCAGGCACAATTACTGCACCACATACAACTTTCTTACCTCAGTTTATTTGCAGATTTCTATTCTAGATTAAATTGATTTTTTGGCAAGTGGCTGAGTTTTCCAAAAACATGGATATGTCATGGATAGGGATATATCTTGTGTAAAGCTCAAAGACACAGGCAGTGTTTCATTCAGAAAGGAGACAAATAATTAAACATTTAAGGTTTATTAAAGGGTGTTAAAGTCACTTCCCTGTCTGCACAAAGACTTTAAAAAACTGAATAAGGCTATTTTATAAAGAAAAAATCTATATATACAGTGGCTTGCAAAAGTATTCGGCCCCCTTGAACTTTTCCACATTTTGTCACATTACAGCCACAAACATGAATCAATTTTATTGGAATTCCACGTGAAAGACCAATACAAGGTGGTGTACACGTGAAAAGTGGAACGAAAATCATACATGATTCCAAACATTTTTTATTAATAAATAACTGCAAAGTGGGGTGTGCGTAATTATTCAGCCTCCTGAGTCAATACTTTGTAGAAACACCTTTTGCTGCAGTTACAGCTGCCAGTCTTTTAGGGTATGCCTCTACCAGCTTTGCCCATTCTTCTTTGCAAAACAGCCCCAGCTCAGTCAGATTAGATGGACAGCGTTTGTGAACAGCAGTTTTCAGATCTTGCCACAGATTCTCGATTGGATTTAGACACCAGACAGGTCAGGGATAAAGTTATTGAGAAATTTAAAGCAGGCTTAGGCTACAAAAAGATTTCCCAAGCCTTGAACATCCCACGGAGCACTGTTCAAGCAATCATTCAGAAATGGAAGGAGTATGGCACAACTGTAAACCTACCAAGACAAGGCCGTCCACCTAAACTCACAGGCCGAACAAGGAGAGCGCTGATCAGAAATGCAGCCAAGAGGCCCATGGTGACTCTGGACGAGCAAGAAGAAAGCCATTGTTAACAGAAAACCATAAAAAGTCCTGTTTGCAGTTTGCCACAAGCCATGTGGGGGAAACAGCAAACATGTGGAAGAAGGTGCTCTGGTCAGATGAGACCAAAATGGAACTTTTTGGCCAAAATGCAAAACGCTATGTGTGGTGGAAAACTAACACTGCACATCACTCTGAACACACCATCCCCACTGTCAAATATGGTGGTGGCAGCATCATGCTCTGGGGGTGCTTCTCTTCAGCAGGGACAGGGAAGCTGGTCAGAGTTGACCACTGACCATTACTTGATTTATATTACACTTGTCCTGGATATTTACAACAGCAAACCCCAGAAAAGCATGAACTTCTTCATTAGTGAAATCACCTGCCTGATTTGTCTCTAACTTGACGATAACACATGAGTGATTATCAAACACCATTCAGGTACGTGATGCGGTATAATACTGTGATCTGTTTATAAATTAGAAACGTCGTCGCTGAACTCCTCCAGCTCAAGAGCAAGTCAGAATACTTTTATTTCTGGTATTTGGTTATTTGCACACCTTTTTTACTGACAGACCAAAGTCCTTGGCCTGAACACTGAATTATTATCTTTCAGTACGACTGCAGATCACAGTAAACTTTTGAATACAAAGATTATAACATCTACTCTCAACTCTGCCAGTAAAGATTCTGCAAATAACCCAAACATGCTTCATATGAGCGGGGCATGAAAGGATAAAGAGGCACAGCCCTGATATTCCTGAAAGGTTTTAACACAAAAAAGTCAAACCGATTTTAGCCAAAGGCTGAGAAATTACCCTCAAGAAATGTCTTATGTCACTCAAGTGTCCTCGTCTTGGAGAGAGTGGCGTCTTTTCCTATTAAAAATGGCAGATGATCTCAGTCAGTTCCAGAATTTATCAGGTTACCAGAACAGTATGGAAACATTTTATACACTGGTTACAAAATTAAAGGAACATTTTGAAAGCACATCAGATTTCAATTGAATTTCCATCATTTCCAATTATGAAGAACTAAAAAAAGAATCCACAGATATCCTCCTCACCCTGTGAAGGCAGGTGCAGAGCTGAGAGAAAAAGAAGAAGAAATGGGACAGAGAAAAGGAATTAATGGTTCACTGCAGAACTTGTTTGTTTGATGGAAATGAAAGCAAACCTACAGAGGGCTGAATTCAAACATAAACCCAAAAATTACAGCAAAGAAACTGACGTGAAAGGCTAGTCCATTTTGCTGAAATATCATTGCAGTAACTCAGAATGGTACTTAGTAGTTTGTATGGCCTCAACATGGCTTGTATACAAGCCCATAATGAGATGATGGATGGTGTCCTGGAGGCTCTCCTCCCAGATCTGGACCAGGGCATCACGGAGCTGCTGGACAGCTGAGGAGCGACCTGGCAGCATTGGATGAATCGAAACGTGGTGTTCCACAGGTGTTCTTTTGGATTTAGCTCAGGTGTAGGGGGTCAGTGACTGGTATCAAACCCTTCATCCTCCAGGAACTGCCTCCTTACTCTCGCCACATGAGGTTGTACTAGGAGGAAACCAGGACCCAGTGGGGCCAAGGATTTTATCCGAATACCCAATCTCAGGGTGCTGTTGCCTAGTCTGTGGAAATCTGTGCGCCCCTCCATGGGTATGCCTCCCCAGACCATCACTGGCCCACCAACAAACCAGTCATGCTGCACAATGTTACAGGCAGCATAATGTTCTCCACACTTTCGTTCAACGTAAACCTGCTCTCATCTGTGAAAAATCACAGGGTGCCAGTGGTTGCCAACTCTGGTATTCTATGGCAAATGCCAATCAGGCTCAGCAGTGCCAGGCAATGAAAATAGGGCCCACAGCCCACACTCACCAAGTCTAATTGTTTGGTCAGAGACATTCACACCAGTGACCAGCTGGGGGTCATTTTGTAGGGTTCTGGCAGTTCCTCCTTGCACAAAGGAGCAAATACCGGTCCTGCTGTTGGGTTAAGGACCTTCTACGCTCCTCTCCAACTCTCCTAGAACAACTGCCCGTCTCCTGGAATTTCCACCATGCTCTTGAGACTGTGCTGGGAGACACAGCAAGCCTTCTGGCAATGGTATGTATTGATGTGCCATCCTGAAGGAGCTGGACTACCTGCACAACCTCTGTAGGGTCCAGGTATCACCAAATGCAAAACTAGTGAAAAAACTGTCAGAAAAAAAAGAGGAGTGAAAAATATTGGTGACTTCCACCTGCAAAACCATTCCTGTTTGTGGGATTGTGTCATTGTTGTTCCTGTATTGCACCCATTGTTAATTTCATTAACATCAAAGAAGCTGAAACTGGTCAACAGCGCCCCCCCTGCTACTTGACTGACCAGATCAATATCTCAGATGTTTCTCTGATGTGTTGCTATACTCTGATTAAGTGTTCCTTTAATTTTTTTGAGCAGTGTAGTTATCACACACTTCCTGTGATCCATAGTTTTTGGCATGTACAGAGCAGTCATACAAAAAAAAAGAAAAAGAAAAAAAGCCACGCTTGCTCATTACCCAAAAATACCAAATCAATCGTTTCATGCATAATCTTGATCTTTCATGCAACACTGAGCTAAGTTTAAGCACAATTCACAGAGCATGCAGATGGACTCTTACCTCAGTTGGGCCAAGATTCAAAAGGTCCTACACAGAAGAAATAAATAAAAAAGGAAATGCGTCCACTTAGAAGAGACAAAGTTCAAACTCACGTTTGTAACATAAAAACACAGAAAGCATCAGGAAATCCTTTAAAAGTCTCCACCACCCTCTGAGTGTAGCAGGGTGACTACGGGGTACACGTCTCATCACGTGCTTTCCTTACACTTCAACTCAAACAGAAGTTTTAAAATGAATTAAGAAAGGAAACAGGTCTTACCTCTGCAAGATAAGTCTGAGTTTCCCTCAAATGGTATTCACTATCATCATTTCAGTGACTGCAAGACGACACAGAAAATGCAGAAACCAATGAGACCTTAAAAATCTCCAACGCACGCACACACACACAACCTCGTTCAGCCATCTTAGTGAGGACCTTCATTGACATAATGGTTTCCCTAGCCCCTTACCCTAACCATAACTTAATTGTAACCCTGACACTAAAACCACATTTTGAGCCTCAAACTTGTGAGGACCGGTGAGTGTGTCCTCACAAGTGACTGTTGGTTCTCACAAGTATAGTAGAATGCAGATTTTGGTCCTCACAAAGATAGCTAGACAGGAACACACACACACACACACACACACACACACACATATAAAATAAAATCAGCCAATATCTAATAAAGAGCTTTATTCAGATTTTAAATAGATTTACAAACCATAAGAAAAAAATAAAATAAAATAAAAACAAGGGAAAAAAAATATATCAAGTGATCGTCAAAATATCCACATGTGCATATCAAGGTAGATTGTAAACAGTCCTTTGAAGCCAAAAAGTAAGACTGCCAGGGGTCAGGTTCACTCAGCTGGAAAAGGGTTTGTTTATTGGTGGTTGTTTTGTTTTTTTCCTGAGGTTCTTGTTGTTTTCTTAACTGCTGGGTTTCCCTCAGTGAGGCTGCCACCAACCAGAGCTCAGAGTGTGGGGAGCAAGGACGATAAAACAGTAGTTTGACCAAAAAAGAAAAAAAAAATCCCATTCTCACAAACCATTACAATAGAGAGGCAGGGGTTCATTCATAAACTATGTAACAAACACTGATCAATTATACAGTATTGACAACTCTGTGGCGTAAACAGTAGCGGGTAACGATCCCTGCATGGTGTGCCGACTCCGTTTGGCTCTGTTCAACTTTTCCGTTTCATATCTGTGAAACTGGTTCATATCTTTACTCAGTCTTATATGAACAACAAAAGGGCTTTTAACAATAAAGTCAATACATATAAGAGAAAACAATGAAGCCTTTACCACAAATTTAAAAGAAAAAAAACAAAACAAAAAAAACCAACTACCCTGAAACCAGAAAAGCAGCCCCCCTCCCCCCTCCAAACGCAGCCCAGATAAAATTGAGTTAAGAGGACCTTTCTCCTTGGACACAATCCCAACCCTTATAGCAGGTCTAAAACCACAAACACATCATAACAGCATGCTAGTGAAGAACCACATTCTCCTTTTCATGCTTAAAGATAAACCCCATCCCAGTACCTTCCCATTTTTGCTTTTCTTTTCCGCACATTTCAGCTCATCTAAAAAAAAAAAATAATAATAATAATAAAAAACCCATCAGCGAGTATTCACACACACACACTCAGACACACACACAGGAAATATGATTACAGTCAGGATTTCATCAGAAATACTGTTGGGTGGTGGTAACGGGGGTGTAACAGAGCACTCTTGGCAGTTAGGAGAGGGTCTGATGGTGTACAGTAGACTGAAAACAAGACGCCCCCCCTTCCCCCATCTGTCTCCATTTTTAATTCTTCTGAGTCACGTCCTGCATCAAGCTGCCACCCGTTTGCCTTTGAGGTAACAGGATTCATTGATACTGATGAGTCAAAATGGCTGGCGCAAAGAAATATGCCAGTACACACAGCCGCCAGCAGGGGGTGAGCTCTGTGAAGGGCAGTGAACAATGCAACTCTTGAGCTCTGGAGACTTGTGCTACTCTGGAGTTAGGATCACAAACCACAGACAGACACAGCCACACATGTCCGTCTCTGACCAAGGACACGTGGCTGGCTTGTGAGACTCAAGCTGAAGTTCGGGACACGCTGCAAAGCTCAGCTTTACTGCCACGCTTAAAGCACTGCATATTAAGTAAGTTCAAGCACTGACTGCATAGGTTTGTTAAATACAGTACGTTAGATTTCACGAGCAGCAGTGAGCTGGGCTAGCGGTTTATTAATGCATCCGGGCCCCTAGTAGCGCGTGCTTGTACGACGAAGGCCGTGTGGCAGTCGGTAGAGGACGATTCTGGGGTTCTGGTCTACATGCCATTCTTTAGTTCAGCTGTTCGATCTTACCTTCCTCACTCACACCTCGGACAAATCTGACAGGTGCCGCTATAAATAAGTTGTTCCATCAGGAGGGCGCCGTTTACACAATATCGCCACCTGAGAATTAAAGGGGGGGGGGGGGCTGACTGACTGACTCCTTATGCCACTTTCCCCTTGCCTGGCTGACTGGGGTTTGCCGTGACTCATGGATCCCATTGGTCAGTCACATGTGGAATATTAGGGAGTGAGGGAAGGCACAAGAGAGTGTGAATGGCAGACAACTTTCATGTGTGGAGCAGCACAAGCCTTGCGGCTTAAAAGGTCAGAGGTGAGGCATGGCAGGGCTTTGAACATCCTGCAAACTAGAGTAGAGTCACACACACGTCCGGGGCTCAGAGGCGGAAACGACTCCGCTTTAGAAAAAGGAAAAAAACAAAACAAAACAACTCGCGCAGACACACGTACGCACAGTATGCCAATCATCCTACGTTAGCTTTCTTCACAAATCTTGCTTTACTCTGACCTGAACCTGCCTCCTGATGACTGTGATTAAGAGCAGGTGTGACCATCAGATTTGTTCCACTCAAAGCCTGCAGAAGAAATAGGACTCGAAGCTAAAAGGCTAAGCTAATTTTTAGTAAGTGCAGATCAACAGGAGGTGAAGAAACCAAAACTATTACTTTGAAGATTTCCTGCTGAGTGTGCATATTGTGTGTAACCTTTACTGAGAACAGATAAAAATAAAATAAAACATGTAAGAAACAAGCAGAAAAAAAAAAAAACTGTAGCCTTCTTTTCTTCAATGCATCGGGTTTTAGTGCGCACGCTGTGACTGCACATGTGACAGAAGGTGGACGGGGGCTGTGCTAAGTGAGTACTCGGGAAGAAGGGGAAGAAGGAGGGGGGGATTTAAAGTTCAGTTCATGACAGAAGAGGGCGGTCAGCGGTGGGGTGGAGGTGTTGAGAACAAGAACAGCGAGCAGGGGGACGATGTCGCAGGGCGGGCGAGGTCAGGAGTCCTCAGTGCCCGAGTCGTCCTCATCATAGCAACAGTCCTCATCGTCATCCTCATCATCATCATCCAGCTCCTCGTCATCGTAGTAGTCATCGTATAAGAGGTTGGAGCCATCGTCTGTGGGTGGGACTTGGGTTCGGACGCAGTACTCGTCCAACGTGACAGGAACCTTGACACCGTCCCGCTCTGCATCCACTTTGGTAGCCACCACCTGCTTTCTGTAAGACGCAAGGAAGAAACAGAAGAGGTGAAAAAAATTAAAATGAGGCTATGAGCAAGTTCAGTTGTGGCGCTCTGTTTCTACTTTACAGACAAGCACCCGTTTGAAGTGAGGAGACAGTCGAGTGCGTTTTTCTTCCTTCCTGTACCTGATGATCTCGATGTATTCTCTGTCCTTGCCCTTGCTGTCCCTCCACTTTCGGTACATGACGGAGGCGTCCACGTTGGCGGGGGAGAACGTGTTGGGTTCATTCAGCAGAGAGATCACACTGAGCAGGATGGTCCTGAGAGAGAGGCCGACAGTGGAACGAGTGATTAAAATAGTTGAAGGCAATACAGAATGAGGAGAAGGAAACAGGGCGGAGAGTAGCAAAGATGGAGGTAAGACGAGACAAGAGACACTGAGTGCAGGAAACAGAAGTGTACAGAAATGGAAAGACAAACACAGACAAAAAGAGGGAGAGAGGGTGAGGGAGGGAAGGAGGGAGATGAAGGTCAGGGTCAGACGAGCAGCCTGTTAACCCTCTAATCATCTGTCTGTGCTGCTGCGTTTGACTTTATTGGCCTAAACACTTACAGAATTCAGCTCTGATTAAGAGACCAGTCACACAAACATGGGTGGGCAGTATGTTTTATCCTACTGTGGTGAGGCGTGGTCTGCGGTGCCGTGCAGGGAGGGCGGACGCACCTGCACGGCATCCTTAATCACGCCCGCCGAGTTAAAAACACAGGGACTCAGGGGTTGGTGTGTAGTGTGGTGTGAATGAGACACGGCGGGTCCAGGGATCGTAGGTTTGAGCCATTTTATTCAATATTTGTCACACCACAATACACACCAACCCTGAGTCCCCGTGTTTTTAACTCGGCGGGCGTGATTAAGGATGCCGTGCAGGTGCGTCCGCCCTCCCTGCACGGCACCGCAGACCACGCCTCACCACACCTACAAAACATTGTTTACCCACTCTCCTCTTGTAAGTAATATCAAGCTGCTTTTGTATCTGTCGCTTCTGTCTGCAGCAGTCGGAGGATCCTTTATGAAAGACACATCTGTAGTGGATTTTGTCTACGCTGAGCACAGAAAAAAAAAAAAAAAAAAAAAGACAACTGAGAATCTGGAGGGACCAAGTAATTCAATCTGTGTCAAGCAAATATCAGAAATAAAAAGGCGTATGAATTAAACATCATGTTTGGGTGTTTGCTGTATTTACACTGCAGCAAGCTTAGAAAATGCCTCAAACAATCATCCTGTTTTCATGCTACAGGATCTGGAGTCAGCCATCTACATTTTCTGCTCTGTAGGCAAAAATGCAGCACTGCTTTTGTAATATTCAGCTCTGAGGCTTCATTACTGTGGACAAAATTGCAGTAAAGAAATTCCTTCCCCAAAGTACATAATGTAGCTACTGGCTTGCCACCACCACCACAGTAATGGTGAAGCTGTTTAGAGGCTCACAAATGTACCCATAGAGCTGGTATTACATCCAGTAGCAAGGAAAGACAACAATGCCACCCGAATGCAAGCAAATGTCTCTGCCTGGCTACAAACATTGTCTAGCTCCTCCCCTGATCCTCCATGATCAGCATGACTGGCCATGACCAATGACCTTCTTTAGCAGGTGCACAGCCAGTGCATCTCCAGATCTGTTCAAACGTTCCTACTCTATGATGAAAGCAAAATCCTGACTGACACAAAATGCATTATGCATCTAAATGAATCAATTAAAAATTCATTATGGTCTAGCTACAAGCCAGAAAAAAAACAAAACTCTGTAGATCATCATCATCATCTTTTTTTTTTCTTGAGTTGTTCCAGAGCCTGACGTGTACCTGACATTCTGCGTGGGGTTCCACCTCTCTGAGGGCAGCTCACCGCTCTGTGGGTCGTCCACTGGTGGATGAAGGATAGAGATGCACACATCCCCGTTCTAGGGACATGAGATAGTAAACAAGCATGTTCAGACAAGCAGTCACCTTTAAGAAGCGCGAAAAGATTCAAATTTTAGGGCTACATGTTGGAAAAAACAAAAAAACCTACTTGGAATCACAAAAATGTCAATGTTTAACATTCACACTTTTGAAAAAAAAAATTATTATTATTTTTATAAATTGTTCAGATTTACCTCGTAGATGTTCGGGTGCCACATTTTGGTGAGAAAGCGGAAAGCTGGTGGAGAGTACGGGTAGTCGATGGGAAACTTGATCCGAGCCTTGGGGTGAGAAAAGACACCTATTAGCAGCGTACTGACAGGACGAGTGTTTACCTCTCTCTCTCGTGAACAGACAAGTTGTAACCAATTTCCTTTGTCACCGCCTGGTAACCATTTCAACTGATTAGTACAACCGAGCAACAAGATGATTGCTTTACCCGCAGTTAGACATTTAATTAAAGACAGTCTTGGTGCCATTTGCTTACATTGTGTAATGGATCTACACTCACACACGGTCAGAAACAATTGCAAGAACACACTGCAAGTCTGAATGATTCTGCAGAAGAAATAAAAGCATGCATGTGTGTGGCTCTCTGTTGGGATATTCACTGACATAATGCATGCCCTAGGCATTACTTTAACCGTCAAAACCCAACCTAACATGCGTCCCAAACAGTGCTGTGTCAGACAAGCCAAGCCATAATGTTCTCTCTTCCAAGGTCTAAAACTCTGAAGTGGTCGTCAAAAAGATAACCACACAAGTACAGACACAGCTGCCAAGGAGAGAGGGCTTTATTTTGACTGCTTCTCTTCACAAAGCCCTACACTGCAGCGCTGGTGCCAACGCGCAGCAGCTGATTGAAGACCTCCACAATCACGCTGATCAGCGTCAGTCGTGATTGAAAGAAACCTCTAAATAGTAACTACAGGGTCAGTGCAAAACATAGCTAATGACAGTGTAATGTAATACGGTGTGGAGGAAGGGAGGGATGGAGGCTTGCAGTCCGTTCAGCTGCAAAGCGCGTGGAGCTTAGAGAAACACCGGAGGCTGAGGGGGGTGCTGGTAATGGTGCTGGTATAAAGACATTGTGTTTGTCCTCTCCAGCTGTCACTGCAACCCAAGACAATCCACTACTCACACTCATGTTCTGCCATTATATGTCCTCACACTGAAAACAACCACACAGACAGACACTGTAAATCCTGTGTGGAAGACCACTCCTCCGTTTTCCATAAAGCGTGCCATGAGAAAGACGGTGACGGAGCACACACACCAACAGGACTTATTATACACAAACGCATCACTCACAGCATGAAACCTTCTGACCCCCCCGCCAAAGTCTCTCTCACACACACACACACACACACACACACACACACGTGTACATTTGCTGATTCGGCATGGTCAGCTGGTCCTCGCCACAGTGAACCAACTAGCAGGAGAGGGGGTGAATTGGCAGCAGTAGTGGGAGGAGGTAGAGGGGGATTTCATTTGAACTAAAGGGGGTTGGGCTTTGAGCCTTCTTTGACCGCTTTGCCTAATTTAACCCTCGTGCATGCAGCCAAATGTTTTATCTGTGCAAAACACTGAGTGACTTGTTGATAGTCACAGAATACTCTGCATTTAAGACTCTTTGTCATGAAGGAGTGTGTTTGTACATCCCAACTAACAGCACAAGATAAATTCAGTCAAGATGACAAACACGCAACCTGCTTATCCTAACCTGCGCTCTCCATATCATAGCAGGGCAGAGAGGAAGTGTTGACAATCCTGAGAGAAGAGGGGCTGAAAAAAATAAAAGTTTGACCGGCCTTGCCAGATAACTGGCGACCCATCAGAGTGCAGAGTTCAAGCCAACATAGTACACATTACAGCCTAGCAGCAGTGCAACACATAGCAGCTAGCCAGGAGGGTTGAGGAAGGGGGAGGAGGCCATACAGCAACAGTGATTGCTTAGTTTTTAGTCCAAAACAATATAAGCAGTAAGATCATATCAGTCCCCTGGCTGGAAATGGGGCAAAGGAGACATTAGTTTGTATATTTTGGAAAGCTGGCCCTCCGTTGCTCCCTCTTTCCACAGCATGTCCATAGATAGTCAAATATCTGCTGTAATTTAGAGCTCAATAAATAAGCTGACAGTGACAGCATTTACCGGTAAGGATGTTTTAAATAAACCACACTAATCATCAGCAGCCATTCAACAACACTTTCGGCCACAGTGAGAAAGTTCTGGGTTTGACTCTCCTGGTCAGGTGGGCCTTTTGGGAGTCAACTTTGCATATTCTGCCTGATTCTTAACTATTCTGCATCCACAGCCAAAATGCAAAGACTAAAGCACAGTATGAATGTATGGGGAAATATAGCTTGTAGCCTAAAGCACTTTCAGTGGTAACGTAGACAAAAGTGTTATGCAAATGCCCCTTCATTTCCATCTGGTCCGACTCAACAGATAATACAAGGACTGGTTTTGGCCGAGTGTGCCAAAACATCCTTCCAGTGCCTGTTTTCCCCCCAAACAAACACTGAATGAGTCTCTAACATGCTTTTTTAAGATTGATGCGACTACTTCACAGGACATATCATGGATTAAAACTAGAATTACTCCCCAAACCACCATTAAAATTTGTTTCACACCTCTGGCAGAGACCCTTCCATCTAAGCAGTTTCATCCAAATCTATTCAAAGCCACTGAGATACCGTGAAACCAAAAGGTGATCAGATGTGGAAGAAATCCTATACTCTATCCAACTGTGGGGAAGTTCAAAAGGAGAACACAGCTCTTTGGTGAGACAAACTCACCCTGCCTGTCAAGAAATAGCCAAATCTGTACGTCTGAATAAATAAGTTGAATCAATATCTCAGTTTTTAACCCCAGGCTGAGAGACCCATGTGGCAACCCTTCCCATAAAAATAGTCCCATTCAACACAACCCTGAGAGTCTGAGAGCAAATAAGAAAGCAGAATGGTAGGGATATGCATTAACAATAACCATGAGCAAAAAGGAAAGAGTGTGATTTCACATTGCAGCTTAGCAAGAGGCTTCAGACTGTTTTCCTGTTCTGAAACAGCTCCACAATTTCATTGGCTCTTGACCTACCTTACATATGACTACCTATTATACAGCTGATGGCTGCAGATGGATGTGGATAGAGGAGATGATGCATAGATGAGGTAAAGAAGTGGCCCAAGCAAAGACAGGCTGCTTGGTTGGCTTATTTGCTCTGCAGCTGTGAGCCGCTTCAGCTCCAAGCAGACAGAAGATAAGAAACACGAGGAGAACGAGCGAGGACACTGCAGCAGGGTCTTCGATGCCCAGTATCAGCGTTCTCTTTTCAAACGCATCTATGGTCCTGCTCTGAGTCTTTACCTCAGTCTCTTCCCATACAGCTGCTCAACCAAGACGTTTACCCAAAACAGAGTGCTATTCTTAGAGTATCTGTTGAAACATGCTGGTTTGCATGTCATGCCTAATAATTGGCCCGAGCAGCCAATTAACAGCCTTCATTCTCAGAAGGAGACTCACTTTGAACATCTCATCTGAGAAGCTGACAGGAAGTGCAGCTGATTTTTCTTTTGCCAGGCAAAAACCCCCCCAAAAACTTATAAAACACTCCCCTTGTTATTGTTGCATTATAGACAGTGAAGATCAGTTTCCTCTTTCTAAGAAAATCTTTGACTGTGACCTGAAAAGCTGCCTTGAGGAAGGAACGAGTCAGAGAAAGAGCACGCCCACCCTGCGGATAATGACAGCGAGGCGAAGTAAATCAGGTCAATGCAAAGACCCTGAACAGAACAAATCATTCTGTTCTCCCTGTGCACCTCTTCACCGTCCCCACAGACCTTATCCTCTCTCACACATACGCAGGACAAGGAAAACGGCCCCGACACAGAGCAGATTCCACACAGCACATGCAGATCTGTGAGATTAACAGGTTCAGATCCAACCGACTCCCCTCTTTCTCTTCAATTGTTTTTTAGTTGCAGAGCTGTAATACAGTTATATTTCAAACAACTCTTAGGTGATCTTAGCACAACGACATTTCAAGAAGCCCACCGAGCCACGTCTCAGAGATGAGATTATTGCACCAGTGGCCCAAACAGGAAGAGGAAGAGAACACACTGCCAGGACTTCAGGGGATGGTTATAACCGTCTACCAGAGCCTCACACTCACCTCTGCTCACAGCAGGCTGCGCATTCAAAGAGGGGGGGGGGTATTGCAAGGAAAAGGGCTGTGCCTGCTCTTGATCTGGCCCTTTCAATATTCCCTGTTTTTTGGAGGTTTTTTTCCTCCCCTCTACCCTGCTCTTGTTTCTCTGTGACACAGCCAGAGGGGGAAACATGACTCCAGCAGCTCAGCCAGGCACACTGCAGTCAGGTTAGGGTTTTTTTTTTTACCCTCTCCTCTACTGCTACTGCAAGGCTAACAGAGAACATGTACAAATTCTGTAGCATATTAGAAAGGTGCAACTACAAAGTCAGCTTATTAATCGCAAACAGTGTCTGTCATTTGATTGTCAAGTGCTTTAAAACAAAAACAAAAACAGACAGGCCCGGGCAAAAACCAAAGGGCAGCTCTCCTCTTTCATAACAGCTGTGAACATGGGGTCTGTCAGTCGAGAAAAACACTTGACTGAAAGATTAAAGGTATTTTCTTTTAGAGTATTAGCTGCATTTACATTATGACCTCAAGTAAGAAAGTTGACACAGCCCCTCCACCCAAGCTCCAGGACCTTCAAAAGGCCTGTGCCACTTGACACACAGTGAGAGATCTACAAGTCACCACAGGAAACTTTCCTGCGAAGCATAATTAGATGACTGCATCTGTGGACATAAATAGTGAATGCTGCATCTTTTGCTGCTTCTGAAGTGGAGGGCAACTCCACCTGAAGAGTACAGAGCTACGATCAGTGCAATGCTTTAGGTTATTCCAACATAGAGGTATTAAAAGCAGTACAAATATACAGAAATGTAGCAAATGGTGAACAAAATATTTTGTTTCAGGCAAAGTAAAAATGTCTCTCTGTCATACGACTTGGTGACCTGGCCGACCCTGCCTCATGTCACTGTGTTCTAGAAAATGTTTGGCAAAATTAAAAATGTCTGGGCTGTTTCACTTGTGGCTAATGGTTACGGTTTTCGGCAGACATTAAATGTACTGCCGGCAGAATAGAAAGCAAAATTAAACCCACAGCTTTAAATACACTGGTGGAAGTACTGCACTTTGTGATGCAAACTGTAGTGTTTGCACGTGTTCAGGGTGGGACACTACTTTAAAGTCCTTACAGAAGCAATTCTTGCCACACTAGCCATCTTAAAAACACTGATTGTTAAAGCCTGAACTTCAGTGCTCACCTGGACATAAAACACTGCACTTTTATATTTGAACCACCAGTCAAAGGTGAATAAAACTAATTCCATCTGTCTTCTTGCATCAATTCAGGACTATTTGAGTGCAGTGCCTCTCTTTCATGACGTCTCTGACTGTCATGGCTGTTAAACTTTGCTGAATTTGTATTGTGTCCATGTTCTGTAATTAATTTTAAAGCACTCAAACTGTATTTGAAGTTCAAATCATCAACAAGTCGCTGCTCACTAAATAAATCTGTGAATGCCCAAACATCTAAAGTTCTGCAGCAGTCATACTCGATACGTGATACTATGCTTCCTATGATTTGGGCTGGTGAGTAAGCTGTTAAAGCCGTGGAGTGTTTTTAACTGTGTGACTCAAATCTTATCCCCGGGGACAAGCAGATGTGAGGAGAAAGAAGAAGAAGAAAAAAAAAGAAAAAGAAAAAAAAAAGAGTGAGAGAGTCAAACACTCATTACACTCGGTGTCATCCACACACCATTTCCTGCACTGAGAATATTTTTAAACTCTCTGCATTACCAAAGTTTTCATATTTAAGCCTCAGATTAAAAAAAGAAAAAAGAAAGTGTATGACTAAATAGGAAAGACTTTACAAAGGTGCACACAAACTGAGCGTGCGCAAAAACAGCAGGACTGCATATTGTGAGAATAATCTGCAATATACAATAATCTGACTAGACACTCCAACATGGTGGTCTTCAAACAGTTTGGGTGTATGTATCTGTATTCACAGAGCTGAGAATCAACCACGATGCAATATTATCACAATACTTCACTCATGATACAATATTATTGCAACTTTTAACATTTTGCAAGGTGTTAAAAACACAGCAACATTTATCACCTTTTTTTTTAAACCGCAAATTACATCCTCAAACTTTGTCAGTTTCAAATAAGATAACACCATCTTGCTTTAGTTTATTTTTTGCTGCGAAATGAGATCGTCAATGCTGCTATCAGTCTGTGGTTGAATGGGGTCAAGCTGCCAATAAGATGCAATCAGTTTCTGATAATACAGCAATTATTGTGATAAACTGTCAAAAAACAAAAACCGTTTCTGTAGACAGAAATTCACATATAACAATTCCATTTGCGCTTAGATGTTGGCAGTCTGCCTGCATTTATAAATCAGACATCAATTATCTTCGAATCTTCGACAAGCTCTCTGAGTGCGATTGCCGTCAGTACAACTCAGACTGCAAACATTTGCAGAAAGAGTGCCTCCTTTAACCTGTGCAATCACCTCGCCATCAAAACTGGTCGTGAGTGTGCAACACCCTGAGGGTCTGGGCAGCCTAGTCACCAATCAATCGGTTGCAGAATTTACAAAAAAATTCAATCACCAGACAGCCACCATTTTTATGTTTTTTTTTGTAGTTGCAAGAAGGTTGCTGTCCTATTTCTACTCCTGTGACTGAGCCATTAGCTTAATTAGGAGATAATTAAGTGTGTCCAGTGTTGGATGGTTTTTCAGTTGAGCCGATTTAATGCAAGTTTCCTCAGCTAACATTATCACAGGATGGTGAAGCATGAGATGTGCCCTCTTGTTTCCAGTATTCCCAAAATATTTGATATCATTTAAGAAAATATTAATATTTGGTGTCCCTGTATCGCTTCAATACTGCCTCAAAAAATACTGATACTATGCTGTATTGATCTTTTCCCCCACCACTACTAATTATCAGTCCTTTTCAGGTAGTGTCGTTAAATCCCCAAGCACAACTTGACCTGTCTCAACACCTAGTATGGGAACCACTGCTCTAGCCAACTCAGCTGTTCATGTCCCAAGACCACAGCTTACTACAGGCCAAAGTCAGTAAACGTCAGAGTCTCAGAGCCTAAATGGATTCCTCACATGAATACACAGAAATGTCAGAGTCAGCAAATGGGTGTTAGCACCGGCGAGTATATGAAAGTCACAGGTCATGGGTCAGCTTATCATTATAAGGCACTGTGTGTTTACTTCTGCACTGTGTGTTTACTAAAGCAACCAGGACAGTTATCTAATCCTGTGTGAGTGACACTTCAATATGTCTCGGTCCACTCTGTGCGTGCCTGCCTGCATGCATAATGTCTTCGTCATGGTGTGCCTTTTTCAAAGAAACACCCATGTGAAATAAACACCTGAGTCAGCCAGGTTGCACGTGACGTCAGTATCAGCCCCGCTTCAGATGAACAGGCCTCACAGCGAGTCATAACTCTTTGTTTGTTTTGGTAACACCAAAAAGAGGTGGTTCTTTCCCTCTCCTCTTTTTTCCTCCTCCCTTCTGAATATTGCAAACTGGTCGGATAGAAACCCAGCACAGAACAATGAGTCACAGCCATGCGGCAGATTTCACAGCCAAGCTGTGCATTCCTGGCCCAACAAAGGAATCCTGTACACGGCAACCACACAGACCCACTGAACACTGTCTACGGGAGCCTGGTCGGGCCCCTCCGTTTGCGCTTACAGGCTTTAAAAAGAGCAGAGGCAAAATGAAGACTGTCTCTTAGGAACTGGAACTACAAAAAAACCTCAGGACAGCTGAAGGGACAGTGTGCAAAAAGAGAGGAGTTACATGACGTCTGCAGACAATATTAATCATTTACAGCTTAACAACTGTTGTATGGATACAACACAGGCTTAGCATTGTGAGGAAATAAAACCAAGTCATTGTAAAGCAATCGTGCAGAATTTGTTACTTTGCTTTTCTGCAAATTAAATTCGTGTTTCAAGCAAGTATTATTGTGCCACGTCAATAAAAGGCTTGTCATCCGTTTTGTTTTTTGATACACAGTAAAAAAAATTTAATTTAATTTAAAAAAAAAAGCTGAAGCACAGCTACTTGGGGCTTTATAGCACTAAACATAAACAAAGTAATGAATCCAATCGCCCTCCAGGATGAGCATCACAGCACAATGACTCCAGTGAGTTGCAACGTTTGAACGTTAGAATAAGAAAACATGGCAACAACTGACATGCCAATATAAATACTTTTACTAGAACTTTAAAAAACTACTTAATGGTCAGTACTCAGGGGGTCAAAAGGCAGAGAAATGGCACACTCAAACATCAGCCGCAGAAATCTTCTGAAGACGGAAATACGATGGTGGCGGTTTATAATCAGCACAAATTCTGCTAAACAGGAACAAAACCAACGCATCTTTACTCTCAAGGGAGGAAGTAGACGAGAAAACAAATTATGAGTCACTACACAAGTTAGACAAGTTAAGGCTGGAAGCCATTTAACATTTCAAAAGCAAGGTTAGCACCATGCATGTATGTATGGTACATTTGAATAACCAACGAAAAAAGTACTCAAGCCAGGGCTGCTGAATTGTAATGATGAACACAAAGAAAAGGATTGAATTAGCGAGATAGATGATGAGCTTAACTATCAAGGTAGTGCTGGAGGCGGTTATGCTCAACAACCTTTTGTTTCAAGCCAACAAAAAAGTAACTCGGGCACATGCAAGATCTGTAAGAGACCTAATCTGTGTTTTGATGAAAAAATATGCTCAAGCAACAAAGTTCTCATGGAGTCTTGTTGGTTTAAAGTTAAACAAAGAAGTATTTGTCACAGTAACGCTAAACAGGGGGCAATTAGCCAAGTTAACGTTATTAACTATTACCTGCTGCTGGTGGAAATGGTTACATGAAGGGTGAGGTTGGTCGCTTGGTTGCCCTGTATGATCAAATTACTGAAATATACAGTAAAACTAACCAGTTAAAGAACAATAGACGGGCTGCTAGCTAACATTAGCCACTCACCTTAAAATAACCACCCTCGTAGTGTGTATTCGGGGGTCCGAATATCGCTACTTCCCAGTTGTACAGGTCCGACTCGTCCACCAAAGTTATTTTGAACCCTTCGACCGGCTCATCTTGGAGACTTTTCATCTCCAGCATTAATGCTTTTTGGGAACTGGCTACATGATGTCTATTCTGAGCCATATTCCACGGCGATTTTTATATAAAAAAATATCAGCGACCCACCACAGCTGTGACTGCGAAGGACAAAGCTAGCTCGTTACAAACAACAGCTAACAGTAGAAGAACGGAGCTCGTCACGCAGGAACGGTTGGTTTCCGTTTGTGTGCGGTTCCAAAACGCGTCTGGGCTTTATTTGGCCGGAGCTGGTGCGCCTTCCTCTCTGTTGTTGTGAACAATCCAACGGAGCCCCAGTTATTAACGACCATGAACCTACCGTTATCAAGTCGAAGGCATTACTTGCCTTATTTCCGGTGACATTCTTCAAAATAAAACTCTAAAGTATCAGTAGCCCATATCAGACAGCTGTGAAAAAACACCCTCCCCCTTCCTGAATTCTTATTTTTTGCTAATTTTTCAAACTTGTCTGTTTGAGATCGTCAAAGAAATGTGTGATATTATGTCATTAATAAAAGTATATTATATTTATCATAGTTTAACCCATATAAATACAAAACAAAGTTTTTAAAAGATGCTTTCATTTTTCAAATCATAAGAGCAGTCGCCTCAAGGCACTTTATTCTGTAAGATAAAGACCCTACAATAATACAGAGAAAACCGTAACAATCAAACCACCCCCTGTGAGCAAGCACTTGGTGACAGTGGGAAGGAAAAACTCCCTTACAACAGGAAGAAACCTCAGGCAGGGGTATCCATCGAGTGGTTGGGGGTGAGAGAAGGAAAACAGAACAACACAAACATTTGTGTTTGTGCCAGAGATTAATATTAACTACTGATTAAATGCAGAGTGGGGTGTAAATACATAGTGAGTGAATAAGGTAAGTGAAGAAGAAACATTCAGTGCATCATAGGAAGCCCCCAACAGACTATTGGCCTGTTGCAGCATAATTAAGGGAGGATTCAGGGTCAGCTGATCCAGCCCCAACTATATACTTTATCAAAAGTTTTAAACCTTGAAAATAGAAAGGGTGTTGGTCTACCGAATCCAATCTGGAAAATGGAATTGACAAGTCCTCCAGGAGGTCACAAAATAACCCTGAACAAAGTCTTAAGAACTGCAGTCCTCACTTACCTCAGCTAAGGTCAGTGTTCATCATTTAATAAAAAGAAAGAGACTGGGCAAAAATAGCATCCATGGGAGAGTTCCAAGGCAAAAACCACCATCACATAATTTCCTAAGGGATTTTTGAAGTATTCAAATTCTGAACAAGTCTTGTCTCACATTTGCCAAAAGCATCTTCATGATCCCCAAGACTGTTGGAAAAATGCTCTTTAGACTGCTGAGACAAAAGTTTAACTTTTTAGAAAGTTAGAATCCTAAAACTAACACAGCACTTCATAAAAAGGGCATCACACCCACAATCAAATATGTCGCTGATAGTGTGAAGGTCTGTGGCTGCTTTGTTGCTTCAGGACCCGGGCGACTTGCTGTATATGATAGACCCATGAATTCTGCTGTCTGCCAGAAAATCCTGAAGGAGAATATCTCACCAAGTCCACCTTTGAAAGGAAAATTAAAGTTTTGATTTTGTGGTTGCCTAATCAAAGTCCAGGTCCAGGTCTGATAAACTTACTTTCTCACAACCAAAATTCCTCCACAGCAGTGTGAAAGACTCATTGCCAGTTTTCACAAATGCTTGATTGCAGATCTCACTGGGTGGCACAAACAGTTATTAGGTTACTAGCTCTTTCACACAGGGTAGGTTTGGATAGCTTTTCTCCTTTAATAAATGAAACCATCATTTAAAACTGCATTTTGTATTTGTTCAGCTTGCCTAAAATTTCTTTAAATTGAAACATGTTAGTGTGACAAATATGCAAAAAATAAAAAAATAAAAATCAGGAAGGGGGCAAATAATTTCTCACAGCACTGCACAATTTACCCCTCTCTCTTTTGACCTTTACTCTAGTTGCACTCTCACAGGTAAACAACTTATTAACCCCTTACAGTTAGGATGTTTTCAATGTTTATGATGAAGGTAGAGTCTTTATTTTTTAGGTTTTGTGTCGTTTAATGTACTTCTAGTTAAACATACACAAGTGTCCATTTTTGCTTGCTCTTAGAGAAAAATACAGTTCGAATCGCGAGTTTTGTTTTGAAACTCTATACCGGAAATTCATTTTGATCTCGGTTATCTTTGCTACCGAAAGCTTGTCAGCCTCCTCTTTTTATCGGGTGCCTTAAGGAGGAAAAGGAGGTTGGCCAAGCGGCATTTTCGATAAAACAATCAATTTTTTCATAAAACTTCAATCTGAGGCTTTGTCTGCTCAACTTTTCTCAACTCAGCTGCTCGCTGTCAGTCAGTAGGGGTCTCGATTACTTCTGCTGCCAGGCTAGGCTTTCTGGGAACTGAAGTTCAAAGCAGCACATCTTGCTTTATTAATAAAGAGACAGGTGTTAATTTGCCAAGAACATATCTTCATCTACACGTACACACTCCAGATTTCTATCATTTCATTCAAAACTATTTTTTGTATGCTTATTGATTCACTTTAACACACACACACACACACACACACACACACACACACACACACACACACACACACACACACACACACACACACACACACACACACACACAAACAAAAAGGACTACAGCATCTTCTTACAGCTTTTATTTTTTATTTTTATTTTTTTGTTGAGTGGAATTTCTTTGAAGGGAATGTAATTTATGTTGTCCCCTTCTGAATATGACATTGTAGAGTTGAATATGAAGAAATAAAAAGACAGGACCTTCAAAAATCTGTCATATGAGAGTATATTTCAATGTCACAAGCCAAACTTGGTAGAACAAGTCACTACAGCTGAACCAACAGAGCATTAAGACAGAGCGGGTTTGCCTCTCAGTACACTGCTTCACGTAGCCTGTTCTACTGTTATTGTGAGCCCCATGTCCTCAGTGGTGCGACACCAAACAGAACCCCCTTCCTTCCCCTGTGACTAATAATTTAAAAACATTCAATGGTATCACTTCTTTTAATTGTCTGCACTTAGAATAGATAAAAACACAATACCATCAAAAATAGAGAATGGTCAAGAAAACCTCATTTTAAAAAAAAAAAAAAAAAAGAGGAAAAAGAAAGGAGAAAATGGAATGACACATCTTTGTCTGTGTAAGCATGTCCATGGGGGAAAAAAAAGGAAAATAAAAGTGTACATTCCTAATCATGCAATATACAAATTTTAATCTAACAGTATGCACAGAATGATCAGTATTAGGACAGCATGTGATTAGAGAAGTTGTTTCTCAGATTCATGGATATCATTTTCAGGAACAGGGAGCACGTACATAATTATTTTCTACTGACATTCCTGAAAAACAGCTGATCACCTGATTTCAGACTCTATTACTGAAGATCTAGTGAAATGGCTGACTTGACCTTCAGGCCACAGACATCATTATCCATATTTCTTATCTACAATAGCAGACAGATGTAAGAGAGGAGGGCCTTACCAGTATATATGAACAGAGACGCTACCAAGTCTTTTTTTCCTTTCAGTCTTGCTACTACAAGGATTAGTTGAAGTGGACGGGGTGGTTGCTTTAAACATGAGTGATCCAAATGAAGACATCAAATAGAGTTCAGCAGGAAGTCGGGTGTTGTGTTTTCTTTAAAGACTCTCCTAACACACATACACACAAAAAGTAGCAAGGCAGTTTCTGGAGGGAAAAAGAAACATGGGGGGATTTATATGGGTGGGTCAGCTGGCCTTTTCTGTGATGCATGAGAGGGAGACGGGCGCAAATATTTCACATGAGGACAGACAAAAAACACACAACTGCTGCTGCTGACAGAGGCGATGCTTCCTTACTGTGGAAGCCGTGTTGATTAATACTGACTCAGAGGGCGCCTCAAGCCACTGACCAGTTAACAGCGTCCGCTTAGTAGTAAATGACTTTTAGCAATCTCATATGCAGACCAGCAGTTTTAAAAGAAACAGTACAGGCAGGTTGAGAGTATAAGTGTGGTGTCCTTTAACTTGTCACAGGTTGTCTTTTTTTCCCCTACAGAGGACAGTGATGTCAGCTCTTTACGTCAGATTATTCCGTGAACACGTCGGCCAAGTGACGACCTGCCTTCAGACGAAGAACAGCATCCTGCTTTACAATATTATTACATCTTCTATACAATAACTAAACCATCCGTGCGTGGTAGAACACAGGTGGCTTTGCCAGGTGTAATAGAAACCTCACATTGCACTGGATTCGCAAAAGGAATGATATGTTCAAAGTCCTTGGGGGAGGGTCAATCTGCAGTTTAGCACTGTTAGATCAGTGCACTCAGGGGAGAGGTGGGGGCTCTACAAGACTTATGAAGTGCCGGAGTAGGTCAGACTGCAGGGCTAAGGCACAGAGCAAAACTACTGAACTACTGTACAATCACCCATAGAGAAACAAGGATTTGGTTCAACTAAACACCAGCAGATCTGCTCTGAGCCTCGCCAAGAGGCAAGTAGGGTAAAAGCACCCCGATACAAGTTTAAAACCCATGCCTTATTTGTAGCTTTGGTTTCACCTCTGCTCTCATCTCACTGCACTTGCCCAGTGTCTGGTCTTCTCCAGGCACCAGGTCAGTGGTGGGTGAGCAGGTTATAGTGCCCATCTAGTCCGAAAAAAAGAGTCAATCACCTGATTTATCTTTTTTCCAGTCCTACACAGATGAGCAGCACACACAAATTTTAGTGAGCAGTAAAGAAGGGGATTAGATGAAGGCGCAGTCAGGTTTCAGACAAAGATAAAGAAAAAGAAAAGACAAAACAACAAAACAAACCAAAGACAAAAACTTCAAAACAGTAAAAATACAATTCAACCATTAACAGCAAAAGTCCAGTTGTCAACATTACATGACGCGACCGTCACAGATTGAATTCCCGACAGAGTAGAGGGCGGAAAGAGACGCAGGAAAGAGCAGAGGACGCCAGGCGTCCAGAAACAGGAGCTCAGTCAGAGTCAGGGTGCAACAGGGCGGCTGTTCGAAAACTAGGAAGTAAAAATGAAAATTACACTGCAGAGAAGATGAAGCATGTACACAATGAGTCTGTAAAACAACATCAAGTGTGAGGGAGTGACCACAGAGTGCAAAGAGGGGCAAAGTGTGGGGCGCTGGAGAAGCAGAGAAGGGGAAAGAAATCTTGCAAATCTGCGGACTAATAAATAGGGCGATACTGGAGGTGCCAGTCGCAGTGTTTCGTAACGCGATTATGTTGTGTTTCAGTGAGGGAGGGGCGGGATGGAGCGGTAGGGTGGAGGTGGGGGTGGGGGTGGGGCACCCTTCGGCTGTCAGACACAATCAGCACTGAGAGAAGGTCTGCTTGATCTCATCCAGCACATTCCCAAGCAGCGTTGGCTCGTCACATTTAGCGTCAATGGACACAGTCTGACCAGACTGGGGGAGAGAGGGGGAGAGAAGTGGGGGACAATGTCAGCATCAGCACCTGAAAACTCTTTTCATCTTCTGTTTTACTCAGATTTATGTTATTGTCGCTTACAGTTTTGACCAGCAGACAGACATGGTGACCCTGGATAGACCTGCTGTACATGGAGGCACAGGAGTCGATCCTCTCCACAACTAATCAAAGACGAGAAAGAAACACAATCACGCAAATGCAGCGCATCAGAATTAATGTCAAAATTACCCAACATTAGTATACTTTTCAATATTCCCCTTTGATGATTGTAATTTCCTGCATGTGAAGTGGCACAGGTTTCAGGTCCCCCCCCAAAAAGTGATAATGTAAAGGTACCAGAAAAGTGGTGGTGGAAGCAGATCCTGGCCAGAAGGTGATGGAAGGGCATGTTAACTCCCTCCAGTCTGACAGAGCTGCTCTTCAGATCTCCCGACTCCAGCAACTTTGCAAACGCGTCACTGAGAGAGCAAAAGAACAAAAAGTATTCAATTTTAGATTTCTCCATTACTAAAATCTGACAAAGATTCAACAGATCTGACAGATTTTAATGATTCCCAGAGCGTGGTTCTTGATCTTTTTAATTTTGAATTTCACACAAGCTCTGTCTTAAAACAAGTGCAAGTGAAATTTACTGATATTTATTCTTCCTCAAAGATGGCCATTTTCTACTGCCATGCTTAAACCACAGTCTCACCCCTCAGTCTACAAACTCTCCCACTCCAAAGATTTGTACCTGGAAACACTTTGAGAGGAGTTTCAACAGCTTCTTTAAAAAGTTTAAATGACTCACTGAAACTCTGATATGAATGAAGGAGTGGCATAACCAACCTGTAACAAGGAGTAGTGATCAGGTAGGAGGTGCAGGTAAAGTGCAGTTTGAAGTCCAGTTTCTCATGAGTGGAGGAGTCCTCGTTCTGTGGGAATGGAGCAAAACGGCATATTAAAAACACCTGTTTGATTCCTTCATAGGTCTCGGAATTAACTCATCTGCTACTACGCCAACTCTAGTACTACAAATACAAAAGATTAATTAATTAAGCCACAGGTTTAATATTAACGTATGAAAATTCCCGTCACTCTTGTCTGTGTTTCATTTGGATTTCAGATTTTTCATTAGATTTTGTTTTCCTTTTAGTATACACGGCACTTGTGTGCTTTTCCTACGAACCTTTACAATAAAGGTGAGGGTTCCTTTCAGCTTCTGTGGCATTACGATGCTCTGCACAGTGAAGACAAATCGTGCTTCATTGGACACTCCTACAAGAAAAAAACAGAAGCTCTCAGCATCAAATTATGGAACTCAACAACTTTAAAAACTCATATAACACAATTTTTTAAGTTGCTGCTTGAATCATCTGTAACTCAGTAAAAAGGATGGACATTTATTCTGAAAAGCCCCACTACAATTACCAGGAAAATGCTTGTTTTATTTTTATTTTTTTTAGTAAGCCAATATTATAGCAAAGGATAAGTATGATGCCCATTTCCAACCCCATATTTTCCATCTTGGGTTATGCTAGACTAGCTTTACATGGTTTAAGTAATACTAATTTATCTTATCCTGGGCCTCAGATAACAATCTGCCTGAAAAAAAGAAACAAACAAAAACTCTTTCAGCTCAATTCAACCTCAGTTTAAGCTAACTTACTTCTGATTGGATGCCCCTCCAAAATATGAATAATAAAGATTTGAGGGGGGCTATGGGCTTTTAATTCACAGTCATGGATGGATGGATTCATACACGATTTTTCTTTAGATAATAACTGACCAGGGGGAAGCTGGAAGGGGACGGTGAGGCCATCATGTGGACCTGACCCTTCTGGCCTCTGCAGCTTGGAGTTCAGAGAGTCCAGCACATTGAACTCCATGGATTTGAGGAAGCTGTCACTCTTATTTTCAAAGATGACAGACACCACCACCTGACTACCATCCTGTAGGTTCCCCTGGATGTCACACACCTTACGGGGAAGAGGGAAAACAAGGAAAGTGATAAATGTGGATTTGGAACAGTGAATTACGGTCTCATCTTTCCTCTCTTTACACAGTGTTAACAAGGCAAATCAGAGTCATTACGCAGATCCAGAGCACACATCACCATTTCCAAGAAGTGAACACAAGGAGATAATCACAAGGACAGAATCATTCTCAGAAACTGAGCGCTGCTGCGCTAGAGAAACATAAATTAGTCTGCCCAAGGAGGAAGGCCTGTAAAGAGCAACGAGACCAGAGAGAAACACATCTAGGACAAAACTTTAACCAATACCTGATCAGCATCCTCCATCATCTTTAAAGAGAGGAAGAGAAAAAGCAATCTGTATATCACAGTTTTTGGGGTTTTTTTTAACTCTAAGTACTCCACACGCTGGATCTTGGAAACAACAACAATGTTTCTCTTTCTCAGCATCTAGAAAGAAATGTGTGCTATAATGTAGCAAGAAAATGATTTTATTTATTGCCTTACTAAAGTAAACAGAAGAACCCAACATGTCTAAATAAAGCAGAATATTTATCACAATCTGGTTCACTTGGTGCCTTTTAATTAACAATGCAAACTATTAGATTGGAGAAGGCATGAGCAGCTTTGGATGCTAAAAATTAAATTGAAAAATCAAATGTTTTCATGGCCAAAATGAGACCGGAATTATTTTAACAAATTGAGAGCAAAACAAATTTCCAAAGCCTGGCATCGCAGTCACCATCGCTCACCATCTTGATGTAGGAGTTCTCAGCCAGCAGGCAGTAATTGGACATGGGCTGAAAGGAGAGAAGAGCTCAGGTCAGAGGAGGCATTCTCAGCCACTAAGCATGCTAACTAGGCAACAGGAGCTCCTACCTAGCTGCTATATAACAAGGAAGGCAGTGTGTGTTGGCAGCAGTAAGTGGGTTTACCCAGTGGAGCTCAGATGAATGATGATAAATTATACTGCCTACATGCGGCTTTGAGTTATTTGTGTCTTTGAGGTCAGTAAGCTTTTGTTTGTCTGTTTTTAATCGAAGAGGAATGACACTAGGATGCCAATTTGATTTTAACTTCACTCATATCATCTCTACTTTAACATCCACCAAATGCTAAAACCAATGAGTGCTGTACATAATGTTTTGTTGTACGTATCAATATGGTATTGTACATACCTGTATATCTATATCATCAATTCCTCATGTATATACTGTATAGTAACCAGTTATCCATCCCCAGTTTGGTAAATGTTTTATTCCAAGATCTTCGTGCACTGCACATTTAAATATGCTATACAAATTGCTATTGTCTGTGTCATGCTTTTATCAGTAATGTTTCTTATCTATTCTGTTAAGTAAATTGAGAGCAACGAAGAAAACGAATGAGCCCAATTCTTTGTACGTGTACATTTTGCTGTACCGATTCTGATTTAGGAAACATAACCCATAGTTTACAAATTAAAAATAATGATCGGTTAAGTTTGATGTTGTGGTTGTTCAACACTGACCGGCAGAGGCTCCTCCTCCTCGACGGTGCCATTCTGCACAGACTCCTCTCCACCTCCATCGCTGTGGTGGTGATGGTGATGATGCTTCTTTTTCTTTTTCTTCTCCTTCTCTTCCTTCTCTTTTTTCTGCTTCTTCTTCTTGTGTTTGGAGGACTTCTATAAAGAAAAACCCAAAGAAGGAGAAGGAGATAAATTTCCTGAAGTGATGTTTAATCGCCATTGAGTGTTAATGCTAATGAAAATGAAACACGAAGTGGCAGAATTACTCCCCCAGAGCCCACAGAAACTGGCAGGTCTGCGACACATCGTTCACACAAATGTATCAGAATTAGAGTTGCCAATTCCCCGAGTCCAGTCGGGCTTATTGTGAACTGGAATCTCGAGCAGTGCCGTCAAACTTTGTTCCTTCTAACTATTGCCTCGTCTGCGTTAACTCACACTCTCCTCCGTCTCGGTGTCTTTGGGCTCATCGGGCTCAGAGTCGGCCGCTGTGCCAGCAGGCGCCTCGGGCGCAGGGGCTGCTTCTGCTGCTGCTACTGTTGCTGCTTCCTGTTCAGATACACCAGCACACCACCAAATAAACACACAAACAAGAACAACCACAGCGTTTAACACATGCAAAACCTTCTACCTTCTGTGTTGACATAGGTAAGTGAGGTTAGTGAGTTCACTCAGTCATTCATAAGAGAAGTCATTCATGATCACCTGCAACCTACTGAGCTGAGTGACACCACAAACAAACATCAGATACAATGAGCCAAGAGTGTTGCATGGAAGAATGCTAAACATGAGCATATCATGTTTGTATGGACCTCTAACACCTACAGCGGTTTTGCTGTACAACTGCTGGATCCACTGCACTAACCAGCTACACTGGGTATTGCTCGAAACTGAAGCAGGCTGACTGACAGGCTAAATATATGCAACAGTATGATCTGGGACGCTGGTGTGACAGCCAGGACAAAAACAAGCGTTCGACGAAGACATAGATGCATATTACTGGGGCAGCTTTAACTCTTGGGCTGACAGTTCAAATGATTAATAACAAAAACGCCCAAAGGGAAAGTTAAAGGCCTGACAGATCTGAGCGTACAGTCATGAAGGACCCAAACAAAATCTTTGCTCTCATCTGGGTTATATCTCACATGTATAGTTAATGAAACAGTGCGCCTGTTATTCAGTCTTTTCATCGAACAGTCAGGATGAAATAGTGGAGCAACTGGATAGCTTAGCTTATTTAAACAAGCTGGACATGGTGTGAGAGCGGTGTCCTGGTATGACCACAGGCCACATAGATTTAATTTAAAACAACTGAGAAAGTAATTTTCCTATTTATTTTTTTTAAATGAAAGAAAAATAAAGGGAAATGTTCAGTTTGACGGGTGCCTCTCACGGATTTCTTGTTGAGTTTTTCTTACCAAAAAAAATATTGCCCGTATCCTGAAGGCCTCACATGAGTTGCTTTCATCTTTGGATTAGCTAGCAGTGTTATTCTCTATGCATGCATTGTTATGCAACGCAGTCATCAAAAAGTCTATCAGTAAAGGTGAAGTTTAGCAACTGATTTGGGAACTTCTACTTGGTTTTCAAACAGAAACAAAGATAAGTATGGCCCCACACTGCTATTATGGAAGAAGGGATAATGGAGAGTGGATATTGTGCTCATACAGTGGTGATGTAAGAGGAAAGGACTCTAGGCCAATTTCTGGGGAGCCGTTTACCCCTCTTCCACCACTGCGGTGCTGGTGTCCAACCTAGAACCTTGAAAGGCTATCCCAGCAATAACTGTTAGCTGAAGCTCACATATCCTGTCTACCACGAAAATGACTCCAGCTTCTGTTTGGAGTTTTTTTTTTGTGTGTGTGTGTACGTGTGTGTTTCACACCAGCATGGGTACCAGGACCACACTGGTTTAAAAGACATATTAGTGACATTTGGTCCATTGTCACTTCTTCAAAAATAAAGAAATCAATAAATAAAGACCACAAAAAACAAAAACAAAACAATAAAAGTAACAGCACCTGCTCTGACATCATGACTGACACAACACAAGGCAAGAAGAAGTGCGAGACAAATACAGATACATACTGTGCACACACACATGCTAGAAAGCAGAAGGGTGCTGGAAAATGAGAGAATATAGTGTTGTGAGCCCTGTGAAAGAGAGGCAGTGTCAACAGATGCGGAGGGGAGGAAAAAAAAAGGAACAACTCAAGGGCAGCAGAGACAGAATGTATGGTTACACCAATGTCTGAGGCAGGTTGATTGAAAACTGTGTCATGAAACTGAACAGATGTGGGCAGGACAGGGTGAGAGAGACAGAAAGAGAGAGAGGGAGAGAAAGAGGGGCGTGACTCAACCTGGGTGTTAGAGGGCACTGGAGCATTTGAGAGCCAGAAATCCAGGTCCGAAACCTAAAAGAGGAAGGGAGGGAGAGGAGCGCGAGGAGGTGAGAGGGGTGAGGGCCAAACAGGTTCTGTGTCTTACTACTATTCATGAAAATGGATACAGAGAATACACTGTCCTGTTTCATGAATAAATCAAGTATTTGGCAAGAGACTGCACAGTCGGCTACGAGGAAACTGATACTTGATCGCTATAGCCGATTGAAAGACAGGTTGGGAAAAAGCAATGGAAGCGCCGAGTTAATGAACACGATAAAACGTGTCTGCTTGCATTTAACCATTTGACAGAATTTGTGGAGCACTCCTTAAGGTATCCTTTAAGCCATTTTAATTATAATTTTATAGATCTGGTAATTTTAACCAGTGTTTGGATGTTAGATACAAACTGCGGCGATGCGTAGGAAACATCCTCGGTCCAACATGTTATAAAGGCGTACCTCAGCACTAGTTGAAGTGGGCTGCGCTTCCACCTCCTTCGTTCCTTCCGATTGGACCACAGGCTCTTCTGCTTGACCTCCAAGAAGATCCTCCTCCTTTTCTTCATGTTTGTGTTTTTTCTTCTTCTTCTCTTCTTTGCTCTTCTGTGAAAACAGGAGAATATATTCCAGTCGGTGTCAGTCGGGTTAAGAAATGCAAACACTGAGTCATCAAATTGTGACGGCGCAGCTGACAGCGCACTCCTGTTCTCCCCTCGCTCGGAGTGCTCCGTGAATCTGATTTATGACCAGAAGGTGGGGAATGTTTCCAGCATCTTAACCTCACCTTCCTATCCCTCTCTTTATCTTTCTTCTTGTCCCTCTTTTCTTTGCTGCTCTTCTTCTTGGGCTCCTGTGGCGTGGCATTTTCTGCCTCTCCATCCTCAGCCGAGCTTTTTGGAGCCCCAGCTGCACGATGTGACCTGACCGGTAGCTTCTCGCTGTCTGCAAGCGGCCTGCACAAACAAAACATACAGATACATATTTTAACTCTGCACAGATAAGGACTTGGGAGGTGATTTTGATCCTCCTGGGCTACATCATCTGAAAGATGCATTCCTTGAGTATTAGTTGTTAAAGGTGAACAAGGCATGTAGGGTGCAGCAATCCACCATTCTCAAGCACATGTTCTGCACTGTGAAGCAGCCAGGTCTCATTCAAAGCACAAGTCATTCCTCTAGCAGAACTCCACACGGTCGATCGATCCTAATAACGTCCTCCATACTGAAGTGATAAGAGCTGGTAAACTTATTTCCTAAAAGCCGGAAATTAGGAGTTAGTAGCGTGCAATATAGCCCCCTGTTGGAAAATCTTTATATAGAATATAAAATCTAATATAGATATTATATAAAACCATGCTGTGTCATCAGTCTCCAATTTAAGTAAATTTTCTTTTTTGGCTTTATTCTTTCAGCTTTAAATTCCTAGAATTAAGTAATCTTGCTTTTGTGGTACCATTTTTCTTTTAGAATTACAATCCAAAAGAAAGACTTCCACGTGTGTTTTTGTAAGTAAACATTAATTTAGAAGACCAAAACTGTTTACAGCTTGTCCTGCATGATCTCATCAACACATTATTAAAACGATCCACATTCTATCCTTGGCTTAAGGCCACATCTTTTTCCACTGAGGGCAGGCAAAGCGTATCCACTTAAAAACAGCTGGAGACAGTCTGGAGGCATGCCAAGTCTACTAAACTCAGCTGAGCAGATCTAAGAGAAAAGAATTACACTATAGCATCGAACCCCTGGGATAGGTTTCTAAAAGCATGTTGATGCCGATTGCCCAGTACAAGAAAAAGAAGAGCCAAAATGCTTTTAGGAAACTATTCTGGGAATTTAAAGGGTGAAAGATTAAGTCCTGAGAACATCAGCAGCCAGTTCTTATTTTCTTTCTTTCTAGGAAATCATTTTGTTTCCTTTTCTTTAAGGACAGATAAATCAGAACTGCTTGTTCAGAAATAGAGATGCTGATATTTTCAAGAACATAAAAAAAAATAAAAAAGAAGAAGAAGCAGTTTTAAGAGAGGCGGGATACTACAATATCGTTATGCATCACTAGGTCAAATGCTACAAAATTAAAGAACAGATCGAAGGGAAGAAGAGCAAAAAGAGAAAGTGGACATTGCAAGCTTCAGATAGGTAAGGAACAGACAGCTATATTAGTTGAAAAGAGCAGGACAGCTACTTGGAAAGCAAGACAGAGAAAAAGACAAAGGTGACCTGTGCACAGTCAGAGGTCAGGTCCTGTGGCTGGGGTGCTACTCACCTGCGCGCAGTTGTTTCCAATAAGCTGCCCACACAAAGAGGCAGTAATGGGTGTGTGTAGGCACAGAAAAGAGGAAGCAGAAAGCAGAACGCCATGAGGAGGAGTGCGAGGAGGGAGAGGGCCGGTCACACTGGCTTTAATGCTGTGACTGGAAAGCTTCAGGAATAAAGGCTAATACTACACTTTCATGAAATGTTTGGGGAGCGACACAGTTTTTATCTCTCTGCCTCAGTACACCAAAACAACAGGTTTGAAACGAAAGGATTAAAATGCAACTTTTAGGTTAAATTTGGAGGATTTAAGAAAAATATTAGCATTGACCACAGTGGCCTTTGTCATTTTTATACAAAGTCCTCCATTTTCATCAACTCAAATATAATTGGACAACTTGACATAATTGCAGGGAATCAAAGTTTATGGCTTATTATGTTTTTAAAGACGTTTTTTGCTAATCATGTGTCTACATTGTGGAGATTAGTCTCTTGCCTAGATGCTGTGATGTGTTTTTTCTTTACCATGGAAAGCATCCACCACTGCTGACTTAAATCGTGGCCTAGGCCTTTTCATGTTTGTGACCTCACAGGTGCTTCATTTTTTTCTGAATGTTCCAAAATGCTGATTTGGCTGATTTTTTCTTATGTTCCCACACTCTCTCTAATAAATTTGTTTTATTTGTGCACGCCAAGTTTGGCTCGATTCATTTGAAATAAGATCCCCTTTGAGAACGGCATTTGCATTTGAATGAACTGCTTCCAAATGCAAACGCTACACTTGGAATCGACTGCAAACCTTTTACATGCTTAATTCAAAAAACAGCCTAAATCTGTCCACAAAACAGCCCCAGATGACACAGGACTGTAAATAAGCTACATCTGGCTGTTGATACAATATCTTTGTTCAACCACTTGAATTTAACCTATAGTCTGCTTTTCAGTTTGACTTTGATAGATTCCTTTCAAATAGCTCTCTGTTGAACTCACTATTCAGTTATTTTCTGACATAACTGTATTTCAAACTAGAAATCCTCCAGCTCTAAAACAAGGTACACAACACAAACAACAACTTTGGGCGGAAAATCTTAAATTTCAATGCCTGGCAGACTAGTTTAGATATAAAAATGATGACTTCAGCATCTTCAAAATCAGCAGTTAAAGTGATGAAGGTCGAACACATGTAAAATAAAACTCACTTGTCCAGGTCAATGTCCAGGGCTTTGTGAGGGTCATTGGGGTCTTTGTCATCGTCATCGCTGGGTAAAGCATTCTGTAGGACAAAACAAGAGATTAGCTGAGCTACTGACTTCCAGTGATCTTTTGTGATGATACAGTAAAAACATATTTATAAAAAAGTGAGTGAAAATGATTTTCCTGGAACATGTCAGTGTAAAATTATTAACATTAACTAAATTAAATAATAAAGTCATAAAACTTTCAACACTACATAGAAAGAAGGACCAGGCGGAAAAAGAAGGTTTCAACAACAACTTACAGAATGTTTTAAATTTAGTATTTGTATAAAGTCTTCTTCCATTGATGTCACCACGTGCCTACCTCTGGCATCTCCTCTGTAACAATGTCGACCACATGTGCAGGTGTGATGTCCTCCTCGCTCTCTGGGCCTGAGTCGTGTTTCTTCCCTCGCCCACTGCGTTTTTCTTTCCTCTTCTTCTTCTCCTTCTTCTTTTTCTCTGCTCTCTCTTTCTGCCGACGCTCCTCCTCTAGTTTAACGTATTGGTCAGACATAGGCAGACCTGTGGGGTGGGAGGGCAAGTTGTAGCTAAGGGTAACGTTGATAATTTTCAGTATACAAATAGAAAAATTATGACACAACAGTATGTTTTCAAGTAAGGCTGCACTTAGATTCAGGTGAAGTTATGATAGTTGTATTGGGGTTCCTTTTTTTTAAGTTTTTGTAGTAATATAAGGATTGCGTGTCCCACCTGGGACTTTGAGAGGCACGCTGAGATCAATCTGCACGACTGGGATGTGTTCCACTCCTGGAGCTTCCTGGTACACCTACACATAAATGAATTCATTTCAAAAAGGTTTTTGCCATACATGAGCGTAACTACTTTTACTGAATACCCTGTGCAATGAAAATGACTACCAACACAAAGTAATTACTGAAGACGGTGAGCATACCTTCTGAGAAGATGGAGAGGCCTTGATGTAGAATGGGTTGTTGGCTTGCTCCTGCTTTCTGGCTTCTCTCCTCTGGTAGTGGAAACAAGAAATATAATATGAATTCATGAACAGCCTACGTCACTTATAGCATGAGCTGGGATCCAAGGGGGAAGCCAGATTTACTAACTGTGAGTCTGAGGAGGTTAATATTGACTCTGAGTCAATGGCAACATTAATAAACAGTCACCGACCATTTTATCACATATGTTACAGTTCGTTTAAAAAAAAAAAAAAAAATCAATGATGAAAAAAAAAAAACCCTGAAGACTTTGGCATATAACAACATTTAAAGTGATGTACCGAAACAATAAATAATTCATATCCAAGGCTAGAAACAGTGCTGGCAGCACCGTCGGTATGTCACTTTCTAAAACTAAGATCAAACATTACATTGTACAATTCTGCTTCAAAGTCTTGATGCGCGTCTATGACTGCTACAGATCAGAAGAAGTGCACACGGTGGGATTTCCTACTGTTGGAATTAGAGCTTACAGGACCGGATTCATCCAATCTGCAGACAGTTTCCTCCCCAACCTCAAACCTCTGTCTTAGGTGGCAGAAGAGCCATAGAGCAACACTTCTTTCAGAGACGAAGATGGAAAACCAAATGTCAATTTCCCCTGATAAAGAAAGCACAAGTCCAACCGGTTTTAAGGCTTTTTTAAGGGAAAAACATATCCATCTGCTGAGGTGGCATTAACATGAAGTGACTGCAGGGCCAACGTCTCTGTTCCTCTTTTCCTCTTTGATCACTTTAAACCATACTCTACTCTTTCTATTAGTCAGCACTTTGTAAAAGAAAACGGTATTCAAAAAAAACAAAAACAACAACAACAAAAATTATGAGACTTACTAATCCTGTCCGTTAAAACAACAACGAAAAAGTCAGAGTTGTGTACTGTTTTTGTTCTATGTTCCATCAGTTAAAATTGAGAAGTTGCTTTGAAACTATTTCTTACCACTACTCATGGTGGCAATTTTTACAGCTGCCATTATAAAAATTTCAGTAACAACACAAAAAGGTCAAACATTTCAAACCTCAAATGTTACAAACTAAAACAAAAAACAAATTTGGACATAGAGTTTGGTATCATAACTGCTCTTTGCAGTTTATCAATGATACAAAGACCAACCTACGCACCCTTGCCAGCTCTTTCTCGTCCACCTCTGTGTGACGGGGGCGAGAGTGTTTGGGCTCCTCCTTGGTAAAAATAGCCTTGGGTTGCTCATCCTCAGACTCGCTTTCAGAAGGAGGCTCATTGATCCAAGCATCCAGGTCCAGCCTACACACACAAACATGGTTGTTGCATTCCATTATGAAAAACTCAAAAGCAGACACATGCAGCATAAATACTGAAACGTTTTAGTTACTCTTGCTGCTACACCTCAAAGGTGAGAAACAAAAACACTGCATTTTAAGCAAAAAGATTATAAACTGTAAAAATATGTGATATTGCAGTTTTGTTTTGTTTATCTCATGTGCTGAGCCAACGTACCCTTCGGGAACAGGCACTTTCTTCTGTGCCTTCGGAGCTACAGGATTGAGTTCTCCAGCAAACAACGCGCTGACTTCTTCTGCTACTTCTACATCCTTCTGCTGCAGTTTCTGGATGTACTTAACTAGCTGCAGGATGCAGGACGCCTGAGGAAAAAGGAGAGGCACTGTAGGTTGCAGGTATTTATCCGATTTGTATGCAGTAGGTAACCTTGTAATCTGTGAAGCATTAAAGGTCAGGTTCTGTGAGGACTCTGGCTCTTTCAGTCCTCATTTATCTTACCCTCTCCTGCACCTCGAGGTTAGCGCTCTGGACAAACAGCGGTAGCCTGTCTATCATCAGCTGGCTGGTTTCCTGTGCAGCTGTGCTGTCTGTGTTCCCCTCTTGGTTCTTCAGGATGGTGGCAAACAGCTTGGCTGCATTCTGCACATATACAGCCTGGATGTGACCGGGTAGGGTCGCGACCTTAGGACGCAGCATGGCCTCCAAAGTCTGCACGGGATTCTCCAGGTGTCTAAAACGAGGGGAAGATTTCTGTTATTTCAGGTTTGGTACTCTCAACCCTCAGGAAGGTTCCCAAACAGATACAGCAGTACGGTGTTTGGGTTACACACATTTGTGACTGTGCAAAATAAATACACACAACACACTACATATTATATGACTGCATTAACTCTGTCCTGACTCATCTGTACTTACAGAGTAAAACAGTATTTGCTTTGCCCTGAGGAGCTGCAGAAACTAATGTGAAGACACACATGGTCAGTCTCTTCTGTTTGCCAAACCTTTAGCGTCAGGCAGAGAGTTTAAATATACCAACTATACTGACTACTTCTAATGACTTACTCTGAGAATTCCCCACAGATCCAGGCTGCAGCGTACAACACTTCACAGATGCCGTTTCTCTGCATGTTGCCTGTCAGCAGGTGGGCGTTGTCCAGCAGGGTAGCCATCTGGGCAACGGCAAAGACCCGGATGGCTTTGACTCGTATGGCCACATCCAGCATCTGAGAGGCAATGAGGTGGCCATGCCGTGTGCCCTCTAGTCGGGTCAGCTCTACTAGGATACTAATGTACCTGTTGGGCAGACATGGAGAGGGGGTGTATATAACTACAACAAGTAGCAAATGTCAAGCAAACTGACACACCTCAGAGTGAAGCACAGGACAATGCTGCTGGTAAGTAAACTAACCATTCAAAGTTGGTGATATACTGGTAGTTGCTCTGACTGCAGATGTCAATGATCTTTGTGAGCAGTTCATCTCTGTAGGTGGTTCCTTCGGCTTTGTCTACATGTATCATCAGCTTCTTCACGATCTCCATCAAGTTTTTCTTGGACACCTTCAAAGAGCAGAACCCACAAGTGATCATAGAGAATTATTACTTTACTAGATCAAACAGCACCATTTGCAGAGTTTTATAGTTGGCAGTAACAGCTTAAGGTATCTATTGTACTTGACACTTTAGTGTGTGAGTGCTAGCAAAGCCATTTTATTATACCGAGTTACAGCAAAGTAGTTACAGCGAAAGTTCTGTTTTTTGTATTGCATTGCACCGTATTCTTTAGACTAGACTGAAACAAGCATAATCTGGATCTAAAAATATTCAACATTAGTTTTCATGAACACTGAATAAAACAAAAGTCAAAAGTTTGGCTGCATACCATGCCATAGAGCAAGTCCAGAGCTCTCAGACGGATGGACTCATCCTTGTCATCCAGACACTGGAGAATGAGGTCTTTATGAGACTGCACTGACTTGGGGTGGGTCTTCAGGATCTTTGACATCGCCAGCAGGCCCAAATACTTCACTACAGAAATACGCAAAAACACACTACCTCAGTGTACTTAAAAAGGGACATACAACAACCCTTGAAATCTCCACACGTTACCAAGTATATTATATTCACCATCACTCTTAAACCTGATTAGCTTTACATTACTGTGACTGCAGTAATACTCATATGTATGTAATAACTATAATACACTATGAACTCTTTCTATGCTCATCTTCACTTCGCTAATCTGTAAAAAATATAAATCACACTGCAAAAACAAAACTAAATCACAACAGGAAATAAATATAAAACACACAAAGATGGAAAGGACACACAAACACACACACGGGACAACACACACTGGGACACAGTCTTGTTTTGCTTTACCCTTTCTCATACCCCTGGCAGCTCCCCCCCACAAAAAACCCCAAAATCTGCTGGCTCATGACTTTTCTCAGTCATCTGACCTGACGGGGACTAATTGCTCTCAGGTTCTGTGATCAATAAAAGGGCGTTATGGTGACCTTGGATTGGCCTCGGATCAGTGAAGCTGATCACTGCAGTGCTTAGATTAGAGAAGTGACCACTGATGTGGACTTGTGGAAGTTCAGTGATGTGTTGAACAAGAAAAGGCTACACAGATTTTTGAAACATATTTCTTTTAACCTATGGTTTTAATTGTAACCGTTTTGGTTGCTAGCATGTTGCCATGGTCGCCCTTATTTTACATGGAAGAGGCAGAAGAAGATGGTAAAGCACTTCTTTTACTTTGAAGGTGAAAATTCTCCATTTTCAGCTGGCATTGCATTTTTGAAGATTCATTTAAGCTCAGAAAGTATTTATCAAAATATTAATAATTAATAGTAATAACTATTATCATTATTATTATTACTATTATTAATGCTGCCAACCCTGACTGGTTGGCATTAATAACCCAATAATAATACATGCCTAAATGTGACTGAACCCTTAGTTACCTGCACTCCATCTAATGGCATCATCACCAAAAAGTATGTGACCTGACTTTTACTCAGTCCTAATTCAACAAGTGTTCTACATGAATTTACTCAGGGCTTTTAAGTGGGCCCTGAGATTAAATATTTTACCAGTTAAGCATCGTCACAAGGGAATCGCTAAATATTTACGGCTTTACTCACTAATGTTTTGGAAAGTTTTATACCCAAGTATAACTCTGAAACCAAACAGGGGCACAGCAGTGATCAATGAAAGGATAAAACATTGAACCACAGGTTCACAGTCTACTCTATTAAGGCCATGTCCACACTAATAAGTTTTCCTTTTAAAAAGCATGACTTTACGCCTTTGAGTACTCACTATTACAGTGATTTAGGACTTATATGGGAAACATTTTAGAGTGGATGTAGCCTATGACCAGGAGTCTACAATTTACTTTACACACGCACAGTTATCTACGTTTTAAGATCCAGACAACTCGAATACCTGAATGTAGAAATCTAAGCTCCAAATGGCTGTGTGCAAAGAGAATGTAATAACAACTTATAGTATAACAAATTTAAGCCCCTCTAGAGTGAAGCAAAGAAAATATTTTTTAAAAAATTAAAATTGTGCAATTTTTTGTATATATTCTGTTGGAAACTGGGTGGATGTGACTTAAGTGCAATGGTATTCCAAGCAGGACGCCCAATTGAGAGTGAAAAGGTAGTAATGTTCGAGTTATCCAGAGTCAGGAGGTCTATGTTATTGTCGTCTAAAAGGGTGGACTGTTCCATAGTCAAAAACACGCAGACAATGAGAAAATGACACACTGCAGGCATTGACAGAGGGCTCACAGTTCTGGTCCGAGTCTTCTATCAGGATTCGCAGTTTCTGCACACAGAGCTGTGGGAGAGACAAAAAACAGAGAGGGAGAGGGGCAGATCTGTTATCACCACGGAAAACCTTTCCACACCAGGAGCTTTGTGAGACTTTCTGGCCTGTCTGATGGCTGCTGTGTTTCTGCCTAAGCTATGTTGGATCAGACGGCATGCACTGTGATTCAACTGGAGTGGAAAGGGTTAAAAACCTGCAACTAAACACATGAATATGTTGATGAAAGAGATGAAATGAGGACATTACCTGGATACTAGCACTGTGGTTAGGCATCCCCGAGGACAAAGAAATCAACACTGTAATGTAGCACAAGGAAACAATTACATCTGAATGAGAACAATTTTTTATGAGCAAGTTTAAAAAACAAACAAAAACAAATAAAGATCAGAACACGTGAGGAAAAAGACCTCTGCTAAATCTCAAGGATGTTTAAGTGCCAGTATACAAGTTTAAATTTAACTTGTACAAATTCCACTTATTCATTCAAGCAAAGCTAAGAAAATTTGGTTTTAGCACGTAGGAGGACTGAAAAGTGCAAATACAGATAAGACACTACACTGTATTTTTTGAAGATCAATGTATAAGCTTATTTCTCAAAACAGAAGCAAAAATATACTGAAACGATGAAATAAACATGGGGCTGGGGCCACTAAGCTAAGTGAGATTTGATGTGACCCACAGAACAGCTGTACTGACCTGCAATCACAGTGTTGACACATTCATACAGCAGAGACATGGCAGAGGTACTGTGAGAGAAAAACATCAGGATGGTGGGAAAGTTTAGAATTATTATTGAGCTGTTTATCAGAGTAGACTGTTTTACTGTCTATGGGAAATATAATAAAAGAGAATTTCCTCTCACCTGTGGATTAGATTTGTTAGAGGTTCAATCAATTTCTTCCCCAACCGTGGCTCCAACGGTGTGAGCGCACCAAACTACAAGATAAACAAAATCCAGAAATTCTGTGTGTCCACAATCACCTTTCAGAAGCTGGTACACTAAATATATAAATGTATTTATTTAAATCTATTCAGTTACTAACTACTAAAATGTAACGTCTTACCAGCTTTATGATCTTAATGAGAACCCAGTTGTTAGTAGAGGAAGTCATGAGTTTGAAGAAAAGCGGGGCCAATGACAGGTAGTTCTTGGGATTTCTCCTGGCCAGCTCACATATGACATTTACTGCAGCTGACTGGACGCCTAAAAGGAGAGAATATAACATCAGGAAACAAGCATTGAAAACTACAAAGCTTAATTTCTTTAAAAGAACATTTAAAAACTATGTAGTGTGTTATTAAAGAAAAAAATGTAATGCAAAGAGTCCAATGACTACAGTCCAACATACAAAATAAAGCATGTAATAATAAAAGAATGGAATTTGTACTGTCATGATAACTGGATAAAAAAAAAGTGAGATACTAAATAGAGGAGATTAAGTAAGTATGAAACCACTGGCAGTCCTAGATGTGCGCTCTAAAACCAGAAGAGAGTCAGCAGTATTGTCTTGCAGTCTTGGAAGTCCTGGCTCAGTACCATACCCGAGCCTTCTTTAATCCCATATTCGTTGCTGCTGAATCATTTATGAGGTTCAGTTAGGGGATCTGATGTCTTATATTGTGGACAGTCTTAATTTGTAATGCTTTCTGGAGTATATTTTATTGTAAAAGTTCTGGTGTTGCTAACCATTAGCTGCTTCTCCACTGAGTCTTTCGACCCCTGCAAGTCCAACTGTAGTGTCTTGGACTGCAGCTGGTGACTGTATCGCTTGCTTTGCTCTGCAGGCTTAGTCAGCTTAGTGGAGTGACTCACAAAACCACTTCTTCATCTGGTGCAAGCTCTACTTGCAGCTGTTGTCCAATTTGCAGCAGATAACAATACAAGGACTAACATTGGAGTCTGTTGGAAGGAGTGAGACTCACAGAAGCGGTAGCTGAACGACAGGCGGTGAAGTCCACCAGAATAGCTGTTGCTGGTACAGAAACATAAGACGAGCAGGCCAACTTTGGCAAATTTAACAAAAAGCAGCAACCTGATAATCTAGAACTCAAAGCCAACACAGAAGGGCTAAAAAAAGCCAAGGCTCCATCTGCTGTGGTGTACCCTTGTGAATTTAGCTAAAATTATGCTTCAGCAGTGATAACACCTTGGTAGTCCACTAGCAGTCCATGGACAGCCTGTCTGCTTGCAGAGAGCGTCTGCTGTGGATGGGGGCACTGCACAACATGTTACAACCAGTATGTGGGCGACTCTTGCTTGTTCTGTCAGCCAGCCGCGGAGAAAAGCAAAGTTATGACATACTAAATGATGAAGTGAAACCGAGTGTTAAAAACAATGAGAAGTTGCTGCATCCTAGATGCATGAAGGAGCGTTTCCGCAGGTCCTTCCTCCCTGCAGCTGTCAGACTGTACAATCAGAACTGCTCCCAACAAACATAGATGTTTACATCAGCACTGTAACTGCAATAAGTTAATTAACCGAGTTGCACTACAACCTGGTTTGCCTCTTATCTGTAGTTATTTTTATTTAATTTAATAACTGTACAATACTCTGTATATAGTAACCATTGTCCTTAATGTAAATATTTAAGAAAAATTGTGTATGTTTCTGTTCTGTGTCCTGTGTACTGTTTGTTTGTATATGTGTCTTTTTGCTGCTGTTACAACCAAATTTCCCCTTGTGGGACAATTAAAGGATTATTCTATTCTATTCTAAGTATCCACTGTAGCCACTATCTGTACTTTTCATGCTGTATTTTTGGATCTTTACATTTTTCTTTCCACGCTCTTTCCATTCCCAGTGAACTCTGCCATCGATCCCTTCCCTGTTCTGGCCCATTTGTCAACCAATCAGCATTTGACCAACAAGGAGCGTCATCCATGTCAAGCACAGTGAAGTTGGCCTGAAAACCCCTTTTCGTACGCTGTCCGTAGGGAAATAAATATGCCCGTATTTGACACAACTGCTTTAAATTAATTACACATAAACCTGAAAGAAGCTTTATTGTCTTGTTAAAGTATCAAAAAAAAAAAAGTGCTTTAGTGGTGGTGAGTCAAATTCTAGTGTTTTCTTCAGCAGCCACCAAACAGCTAATCTTGGGTTAAAATGTGACATCAAGGTGGCTTAGTCCACCATTTATATATAATCTACAGTTACTAACAACTGCACTTAAAAAAAAAAATACTTAAAAACAGTACTTAAAAATAATAACACTGTCCAGATTTTTCTGTACTTTCTGTAATTTTTTCCAAATGAACTTAGGAAAAGCCTGATTTGCTCACGATATGATTAGTAAACAAAAGACAGTCATCACCCAAATCTGAGAGTATGATTTTAACCAAAAAAAGATCATGTGGCGCTCGGTTCATGTACACAGAGGCCCCAAAAGTTCCAGCTGTGTCTATTAAAGCTCAGTGAAAACAAAAGGTTTGTGTACATGGGGCACAAATCGATATGTACTAGAAAAACCAGCGAGTGATCTCTCTTTTTCATGACCGGAAATTGTGAAACAAATGTTCCCTAACAGACTGGATAAATACTGTGTTTTCTGATACCTGGGTCTGGGTCCTCGAGTTTCTCCTTGAGCCTGGGAAAAGCTGGGCGCAGGGACTCAGGATACTTGAGAAACACCTTATACATGATCAACACAGCTTTTTTTCTGATGTAAGGTTTAGTGTGGGACATCTGCAGTAGAAGACAGTAAAGACATTTTTTTAAAGATAAAAAAAAAAAAAAAACTGGAATGACAGCTAATTTGACTGAGGTAAATGGTAACGAGGGGAAAAAAAGAGAAAAGAGCAGAAGTCATGTGGGTACACCTCTTGACTTACTCACCAATGTCATGATGTCATTAGCTAGGTCTCGAGCTAAGTCAGGGGTCACAAAACAAGACAGGCCAGTGAGGGCAACACCTGTGTCATACTGGTTGGGGCTGCTGAGATCCTGGGAGAAGTAGATAAAAAAAATAGGAAGAAAAACAAAAAAGAAAGAAAAGATTAGCTGAGGGAAAACTAACAGTAAGAAGATATTTACAGAGTTCACAAAACATGTGCATCGCTGACCTTTCGAATTTGATTGGTTGTCAGCATGATGACATCTGTGTTCTCATGAAAGCACTGTGAGGCTGCCAGGTAGCCAATCCTCTGTAGGAAAGCAAGCAAGCATAAAGAACATACTGCTATTATATTACATTACTACAAACATTCGTCAGCCTGTTGCAGCACCACAGAGATCCACTTATACAGCTCACTCAGCTGTGACTACATCACTTTGTAAATTCTGGGTGTGCATCTTCCTTTCCATTTGCATTACTCTCTGTCCTGCACTTCCACGACCAATCCTAACATCCCAGACTTACCTTGTACGTGAACTTTGAGGAACTCATGACTTCAACGATGTTGAAAGCAGCCCAGCTGACGTCATAGCCCAGCATTTGAAGCTGCAACATAGAGAAGACAGACATAGATTGTGACTAAAAGGAAGAGGGGGAGCTCTAAGCTGCTCCGGCGAGGTACAGAGA